>NC_057813.1:473530765-473766825 GCF_018294505.1 Triticum aestivum | reverse complement strand
GAGGGGAGAGTGAGGGCGGCGGCGGAGGTGGGTGGAGGGGAGGTTTTGAGGGGTGGGTGGCGGCGACGAGGGGGATCTGCATCGGGGGAGAGGGGGGAGGGAGAGAAAGAAAGAAAGAAAGGAGGCGGGGGGTGGATGGAAAACGGGGGAGAAGAGAGCTAGGGTTTCGCCTCACATGGGGTTGGTGGGGGAGGCGAGGGGTGAGGGCTGCCGTTGGATTCGGGAGGATCCAACGGTGTTTCGTGCATGATCCGCGTGTCTGGTCCACGGACCAATGAGAACGCAGTACAACATTATGACCAACTAAATTGGTCGTGATAGATTTAAAAATAAGATGTTAAAATCATGTAAGCCATTTTATGATCACAGAAATTCAAAAAAAAATAAAAGACCTTCTCATTGTGTCACCAATTGTGAACTACCTTTCAGGAAAATAACAAACATGGAATGGCAAACAATGTTGCCTAAGAAAGTTTTCATTTTTTTTGCACGAAAAAATCATTTTTCATTTTCCGAGTGCCCAAAATGGGTTTTTTTGTGAAGGACCTACCAAATAATTGTTGCAAAATTAGATCAAATCAATTTTCTAAAATACTAGGACATATTTAATGCACAATTGACAAAATGGTTGGGTCTCAAAAGTTTTGATCCACCTCTGGTGAAAAAGACAAATTTCTGACCATTCAGCTGGAAGCGGGTCATATTTGAACTGCAGCTGCCTCACAGTTTGCTATTTTTTTTCAAAAATCATTTCTAGGTACATAAGTATCTATTTAATCAGAGAAACACCAAAAAAATCCAAGATTCAACCACTAGCTAGGAACGGTCATTCCCGCCGTTTTGACCGCATTTTGAAACGGGTATAAAAAATTCAAAAAAAAATAAAAAAATTGGGAAACCTTCGCATTGTGTCATCATATGTGGCCAAGTTCCTAGGAAAAATAACAAACTTGTAATACGGCAATTATTTTCAAAAAGTGTTCTCAGAAACGAGCTATCATGTGTGGAGATCAATGGCTTTCAAGCCAAATGATCAATCTTATGGCCACATTCATGGCATAGTTTGTTCAAATGATCTCATATTGTGCACAAGGGTGCATATTGGAATGGCAAACAATGTTGCCTAAGGAAGTTTTCATTTTCGTTGGACGAAAAAACCATTTTCCATTTTTCGAGTGCCCGAAAGGAGGTTTTTTTGTGAAGGAACTACCAAATAATTGTTGCAAAATTGGACCGAATCATTTTTATAAAATACTAGGCCATATTTAATGCACAATTGACAAAATGGTTGGGTGTAAAAAATTTTGATCCACCTCTCGTGAAAAAGACAAATTTCCGCCGATTCAGATGGAAGCGGGTCAAATTTGAACTGCAGCTGCCTCATAGTTTGCTATTTATTTTTTCCAAAAATCATTTCTAGTTACATGAGGACCTATTTAATCAGAGAAACACCAAAAAAAATCCAAGATTCAACCACTAGCTAGGAACGGTCATTCCCGCCGTTTTGACCGCATTTTGAAACGGGCATAAAAAATTCAAGAAAAATCAAAAAATTGGGAAACCTTCGCATTGTGTGATTATATGTGACCAAGTTTCCAGGAAAAATAATAAACTTGTAATACGGTAATTATTTTAAAAAAGTGTTCTCAGAAACGAGCTATCATGTGTGGAGATCAATGGCTTTCAAGCCAAATGGTCAATCTTATGGCCACATTCATGGCATAGTTTGTTAAAATGATTTAATATTGTGCACAAGGGTGCATCTTGGAATTCCAAACAATGTTGCCTAAGGAAGTTTTCATTTTCTTTGCATGGAGAATTCATTTTTCATTTTCCGAGTGCCCGAAATGAGGTTTTTTGTGAAGGAACTACCAAATAATTGTTGCACAAATGGACCAAATAAATTTTATAAAATACTAGGCCATATATAATGCACAATTGACAAAATGGTTGGGTGCAAAAAGTTTTGATCCACCTGTGATGAAAAAGATAAATTGTCGTCGATTCAGTTGGAAACGGGTCAAATTTGAACTGCAGCTGCCTCATAGTTTGCTCTTTATTTTTTCCAAAAATCATTTCTAGGTACATAAGTATCTATTTAATCATAGAAACACCAAGAAAATTCCAAGATTCAACAACTAGCTAGGAACGGTCAAGCCGCCGTTTTGACCGCATTTCGAAACGGGCATAAAAAATTCAAAAAAAATCAAAAAAATTGGAAAACCTTCACATTGTGTCATTATATGTGACCAAGTTTCCAGGAAAAATAATAAACTTGTAATACGGTAATTATTTTAAAAAAGTGTTCTCAGAAATGAGCTATCAAGTGTGAAGATTCATGGCTTTCAAGCCAAATGATCAATCTTATGGCCACATTCATGGAATAGTTTGTTCAAATGATCTCATATTGTGCACAAGGGTGCATATTGGAATGGCAAACAATGTTGCCTAAGGAAGTTTTCATTTTCGTTGGACGAAAAAACCATTTTCCATTTTTCGAGTGCCCGAAAGGAGGTTTTTTTGTGAAGGAACTACCAAATAATTGTTGCAAAATTGGACCGAATCATTTTTATAAAATACTAGGCCATATTTAATGCACAATTGACAAAATGGTCTGGTGTAAATTTTTTTGATCCACCTCTCGTGAAAAAGACAAATTTCCGCCGATTCAGTTGGAAGCGGGTCAAATTTGAACTGCAGCTGCCTCATAGTTTGCTATTCATTTTTTCCAAAAATCATTTCTAGTTCAATAAGGACCTATTTAATCATAAATACATGGTTTGGTGGCGATACATCAAGGTTTGGGCGGTGGCCGAGGGCCCCAACTCTAGAGCGCGTAAACTCGCATGCCCGCCGCGTGGTCACCGCGTGACCGTGGCGTTGCCATGTGTTCTGGGCGGCCTAGGCATGTCTAGTGGGTTGGGCACTCCCCGGGTTGGTGCTAGGAAGAAAATTACAACATAAGATTCTTACGAGGAGACCAATCGATGCTCAAACATGAATTAGCAGCCAAGTGTTTGATTAGCGGTACGGGAAATGTACATGGCTAATGGGCGTGAGTTTTGGCTGAGGATGATCAGTTACCAAGAAGACCGTTTTCACAAATTTTCAACTCAAAAGGAGGAGCCTAGGTGGTACTTGCTTTGCAAACCACCACACTGGACATAAATACGAATGTTGAAGCTCGGCTCAAAATAATGAATCGATTGAGCTGGCATTTAGTGGAGGATGGTTATTTGGGCATAGGAAAGCACTGTAGAAAATCGATACTATTTGGACATGCCAAAGTGGTACTTCCTTCACAAACTGTTACTCTAAACAAAATAGGAAAATGAATATTTTTGAATTATTTTTGAACTAGGCAAGGAAGGTTTTTACATATTTGACGAAGATATGATCCAAAGAATTTATGAGATTTTTTTGAGAATTTTGGGAATGACAGAAATATAGGTTGCTTCACAACCTAGGGCAAAAACTGCCACATGGACATGACACATAGGCAAAACTGATGAGGTGGCGGCTAGTCATAGCAACCCACCACAATTTACAAGGCTATGACCATCTATATTGGTCGTTAACAACTAGAAATAAGGCAGCGGACTAGCGTTGTTAGCTTTATGACCATTTCATGTAAGGAAATTATGACCTTTCTGACCAAATGGTCGCAATGGTTTAGGGTTTGGAGCCCCTCGAACAGCTTTTGACCAATTGGTCTCAAATGGTCATAAATCTATGACCAATTCTTCCAGGGTCACTGACAGAAGGTCATAAGTTGACATATTTCTTGTAGTGCATGACGACCAAGGGCGCCAGGCGGGCGCCAGCCGGCGCGGTGTCCTCCCTTTCCTCTTTGGTGCAAAGGGAGCAAGCGCAGGCGAGAGCATCAAGCAAAGGCACCCGTTTCAGTGCAACGAGACCAAGACCAACCTAACGGCAGGAAGGATGTCATCGTGGAGCCCAAGCAGGCGTCAACACCAGAGCCTTTGACAGGCGAGGACCAACTTTAGTCAGGATAAGTGTACTAGATGTTCCCCTTCAAAATGGCCAATTGTTGGCGCCCTTCCCGCTTAATATTTGGGAGGAGGCCCAGGGCCTTTGCCTATAAATAGGACTAGCCACCCACAGAGTAGAGACATCGAGAGGGGAATCTAGAAGCTGGTAGAGTCATCTAGGGAAACCGAAAGGATCCGGCACCAGGAATCCAAAGAGAGAGAGAGAGAGAGAGAGAGAGAGAGAGAGAGAGAGAAGGGTGACTGAACTCCTCCTAGCAGTTCATCGCCCCAGCCAAGAATAGACCCTCGCGAGGCTGTTCTTCCTTGTATTGTTCATCATCATCAGCCCAAGAGGCAATCCACCACACCACAAACTAGAGTAGGGTATTACACCACAATGGTGGCCCGAACTAGTATAAACCCTGTGTCCCTTGTGTTGTTCTTTCCATAGTTTAGATCATTGCGAGGCGGTGGGGTGCAGGTAGGTAGAAGGCGAGATCTCCGTGCGCACCCCAAAGTTCGAACCTCAAGGGTCTGGCGGAACCCAAATCCGACATTTGGCGCGCCAAGTAGGGGTGCACCGGAATTCGTCTTCCACCGCCCTGTTCTCCTCCAACCATCGCGTCCATGTCTGACGCTCGTCGGGCCCGTGCCAAGCGCCGAGCCGCTCTCGCTTCCCGCGTCGCCCAGACGGCGCCCGTCGGCAGGTGTCCTTGTCGTTCCCCGTCACCTGCCATCAACGCCGCCACCGGCCCGGCGGGGAACAAGCAGCAAGCGTTGTCTCAGCACCCGTCCGTGCGGCAAGACGGCCGCACCGCTACTCCCTCGCTCACCCCAGCTGGTTCTTCGTCCTGTGCGCTCCGCGCACCCATGGAGGCTCGAGCTGCGATCATCGCGGCAAACGAGCTCCTGCGCTACCATCCCGTCGACGATGTCTACGAGGAGTGGCTCGACCGCGTCGCCGAGCTCGTCCGTGCCGCAGGGGGCTCTCCTGCGTTGTCCGTTCCGCTGCACCGCACTCCACCCAGCGCGGGCGACGAAGCTCCAAGGGCGCCTCAGCCGCCTCCTCCCCAAGAAGGCGCCCTGGCTCCAAGGTGCATGGCCCCTGGGCAGAACCCGCTCCGTCAGGCGCCAGCGCAGCAAGAGTAGAGCTGCCAAGAAGTCCCTCGCCCGCAAGAAGCTGCCCGGGTGCTCCCTGCTCCAGCACGTCGCGACCACGCTCCCGCTCCCGCGCGTCAAGACCCCGCGCTGCTCCCAGCCGCAGCGCACGGGGACCCACAAGACCAGGCTCTTCATCACCCAAGGCCTCTTGTGGCCACGGCAGGCTGCCGCGCCTTCACCACCGAGCTACGCAGCGTCGCGTGGCCCGGCAAGTTCAAGCCAGACCTGCCTCCTCGCTACGACGGTACGGCAGACCCCACAGAATTCCTCCAGCTCTACGAGCTGGGCCTCGAAGCTGCCAACGGAGACGAGAAGGTCATGGCGAACTGGTTTCCCATGGCGCTCAAGGACGGGGCCCGCACCTGGCTCCTGAACCTGGCTCCAGGCACAATCTCCTCCTGGGACGAGATGCGCACCCGCTTCATCGCCAACTTCCAAGGTACTCATGACCGGCCACCTGCCGTGAGCGACATGCGCCGTATCAAGCAGCAGCCAGGGGAGACCCTGCAGAAGTACATCTAGCGATTCAACAACGCGCGCCTCAAGATTCCCAAGGTAACTGAGGAAGCCAACATCTCAGCCTTCTCTGACGGCGTGCGCGACGTCAAGATGAAGGAGGAGCTGGGGATGCATGAAGATCTGTGCACTTCTTTGGAGCTGTTCAACTTGGCGACCAAGTGCGCCAGGGCTGAGGAAGGGCGTCTCTCCCTCCTCGAGCTGCCTGCCGCAGACCCAGAAGAGAAGAAACCCTAGGCCAAGGACGTGAAGCGCAAGGGGGCTGCCGTGCTCGCGGCAAAACCAGACACCAAGCGGGGCAGAGATCAGCCCGAGTCCTCCAAGGGCAACCGGTACTGTGTGTACCACGACCTCCACACCCACAACACCAACGAATGCCAAGAGCTCCGAGCCGTGCGTGAAGGAAGGATCGGCCGACGCCCCGACCGCAACGACCGGGGCTACGGTCGAGGAGGAGGAAGGAACGCAGGACGCTGGGAAGACCATGGCCCGTGCCAAGGGTGGCGCGACCGACCTCACGACGACCGCTGGCAGGACCCGCCTCGTGAGGGAGACTGGAGGGATCAGCCTCGCGAGGATCGCCCGCAAGGCAACGCAGGCCTCCCTCCGCTGCCTCCGCAGCCCAGGAGAAACGAGGACCGTCATCAGGATGAAGGGGCTGGGGGCTTCCAGGAGCCGCGTGCGATCGCCTGCATCCTGGGCGGAGCTCAAGCCCCAGCCTCTCAGCGCATCTTCAAGCAGTTTGCCCGTGAAGTGAATGCAGTCCTCCCCAAGCTCGAAGCCACGCGCCCTCTCAGGTGGTCAGCGTGCGCCATCATGTTCAGCTTAGTGGATCAGCTCAAGTGCACAGCCACAGCCGGAGTCCTCCCGATACTTTGCTCCCCAATCATCAGCAATGTCCTGGCCACCAGGACCCTCATCGATGGCGGGGCAATACTCACTGTTCTGTCCATGGATACATTCAACAATCTCCAAGTGCCCTACAATCAGCTTCAGCCAACCAAGCCTTTCTCCGGAGTCACCGACGGCTCCACTGTCCCGATTGGGCAGGTCCGCCTCCCTGTCACCTTCGGGGCGCGTGACAACTACCGCACCATGCTCATCGACTTCGACGTCGCCCACATTCGCCTGTCGTACAACGCCATCCTCGGGTACCCAGCGCTAGCCAAGTTCATGGCCGTAACTCACCACGGCTACAATGTCCTCAAGATACCAGGAAGTGGCGGAGTCATCACGGTGCCCTATGAAGAGAAAGACGTAGTGTGTTCCCTGGAGCGAGCCTTTCAGGCCGCGTCACTGGAAGACCTGGATCGCGGAAGCAGGAGGCTTCTCGAGACTGCCCCGAAGAAGAAGAAGACATCGTCAAGCCCAGCCCCTCAGGAGGCAGGCCCCACAGGGCCCGCGCCTGCCCAGGGGGAACCTCCTTCCATCGCATAGGAAAGCGCGCCCGGCGCCCTCCTCAGGCAGGGCTCAGGGGCTCTCCCATGGAGGACCACCGACCTTGCCAAGGTCACAAGGGAGGCGCTTGGGCACCACTTGGAGGCGTGCTTCGCGGCACGTTTCCCTCAAGAAGGAGCAAGGCAAGGAGGGCCGAACCCTCAAGAGTTCATTAGCAATGCCATTCAGGAACTACAAGAGTCAAGAGTCATGAGAGGCAGCCGCCGCCTACCCGCTATGGCTCCCCATCTAGGCAAGGATGGTGGGCTGCACGTCTGCATCGACATACCAGGGCTCAATCGGGTCGCTTCTCAGGAGCGCCTCTGGCCCTCGTGAGTGGGGCGCTGCGAGGGCCCACCCCACAGCTACGTTCGCATGCCTTACGGCTTGCCTAACGTGGCTGCCACGTACCAGCGCCTCATGAGGGGCATCATGGAGGCTCAAGAGGCCAGGCGTTCCGCAGCCCTGGCGGAGATGGAGATGGTCCGCGAGGAGCCACCAGAGCCTCCGGAACCTCTCGAGGCCCCTGGGCCTGGGGGCTCATGAGGATCGGCTTCCGCAGCCCGCCGAGTCTGCAAAACCAACACCCCTTCGTCTTCGACAGCATCAGGTGACGTCTTTCAAGTTTCATTTCCAGCTGGGAGCGCCCTCCCAGGGCTGCATTATTCCCAGGCCACGTGGGTCCGTCCCTGCGGCATGTATCCTGTTTGTTTCATGTTCTTAGCTTACCTTGTTGGGGGTGCCCCTCGGGCTGCATCATCCCCAAGCCGCTCGGGCCAGGCCCAGTGGCATGTATCCCTTTTGCGTTTATTTCGGGCCATGCATTCAACCCACCATGCTTGTTATTTGATGCCAGTCCATGGCACCTCTCCTTCCCCATGTCGAAAGCTTGCGCGTTAAAGGGGAGGTACCTGAGCATCACGAATCAGGGCTCCTACCGGCTCTCCAGCCCTCACCCTCTCGCATTGTCCATGGCATCGCAACCTGGCATGACAGCGACGGCTGAGACCAGCTCGAGAGCCGGGACCCGAGGACGTAGAGCGTCGACATCTAATCAAGCTTACGCGTTAAAGGGGGGGTACCTGAGCATCGTGACTCAGGGCTCCTACCGGCTCTCCAGCCCTCACCCTCTGGCATTGTCCATGGCATCGCGACCTGGCATGACAGCGGCGGCTGAGACCAGCTTGAGAGCCGGGACCCGAGGACGTAGAGCGTTGACATCTAACTAGGCCTGCGCCTTAAAGGGGGGTACTTGAGCATCGCGACTCAGGGCTCCTACCGGCTCTCCAGCCCTCACCCTCTGGCATTGTCCATGGCATCGCGACCTGGCATGCCAGCGACGGCTGAGACTAGCTCGAGAGCCGGGACCCGAGGATGTAGAGCACCGACGTCTAACTTGTAGGAACACATCTCAAGATAAGGCCCAGTGCCAGGCGCAACCCGCCTTGAGGTAGGGCCCCGTGAGTCCCGTGCTGGCTCACGGGTGCCCAGATACACCTCGCCAGGCCCTATCGTGCCAGCCACGTGTCAGGGCGGGGCTGTACACGCCCTGGGGGCTCCTCCCGGAGGGTAGCCCCCTCCAGCGTACCAGTGGAAGCACCATGCTCCGCGCTGGCTGACGACACTGCCGAGGAACGGCTATGCCCGTACGCATACAGAAGCGCTATGCTCCACGCTGGTGATAAACAACTAGGGGTGGCCTCCGGGCCGCATCAACCTCAGGGAGCCCAGAGCTTAGTGTCCGGCCTCATCGCAACGCCTCCCCTCAGGAGCTCCGCGCGAGGGGGCTGGGCACGGGGGCTGCGCCTGGGTCACGCCCAGACGCACGCCACCCAGCCAGGCCCCCTGGGCCTGGTTCGTCGCACGTCACTCCCCGAGCGGAGCCAAGGTACGAAGGTTGTTTGAGCGTCAAGGGGGACTCCTAAGCATCGCGACTCGGGAGCCTAACTGGTCACGTAGCCCCTCACTCCTTAGTTCCGAAAGGCTAACGGCGGTTGAGGTATGCGCGGGGCCGGGCTCTGTAGACGTAGAACGGTAGATCCACCCGCATCTCACCTCCCTACTTGCTGTTCGTGCGCCAAGGGGGACTCCTGAGCATCGCGACTCAGGAACCTAACTTGTCACGTAGCCCCTCACTCCTTGGTCCCGTCCTGGTTTCCGGTCGGGGCTAACGGTGGCTGAGGTATGCGCGGGGCCGGGCTCTGCCGGCGTAGAACATAAGCAAGTAGGAAGCGCAAATTTCAAGGAATTCAAAAGCAAATATTACAGTCCACACTGTTATCACAATACCAAACGCAAGTTTAAACGCCTCCCCGAGGCATGATACATGTGCAGGAATTAAAAGCAGAACAGGAGCCACAACGGAGTCACTTGCCGACGGTGGAGCAGCTCGGGGTGGCTTCGCCTTGTGGAGCAGCAGGGCCAACAGCGCCTCGCCTCGGCTTGGTGCTGAAGGCCCAGAACTTCCCCAGCAGAGCCTCCGTGCGGCCCTTCACAGCCTCGGCAGCGGCAGCAGCGCGCTCGCCGCTTGCTGGCTCCAGCAGGCTGTCGAGGTCGACGCTGGGATCGCGAAGGTAGATGTGGGTGAGGACCCGCGTCAGTGCTGCAGAAGACAAGACACGCGCCTCGGCCTCGGCCATGGGGCCAAGGCCAAGGGTGATGTCTTCAAGAGCGCGAACCAGGAAGGGAAGCAGCTTGGCGGGGCCGTCCTCAGCGCCGACCAGTGGACTCTCCAGGCCGCTGTCATACAACGTCTTCAGCAAAGAGCGAGCCTTCACCTCCATATCCATGAAGGCCACGCGATCTTCGGCAAGAACCCGCGCCTTGTCATCCAGCTCGACCTTCCTCGCTTCCAGCTCCTGCTCCAGTGCGCCTAGGTGGTTTCGGCACTTCTTGAGCTTGGCCTCCCGATCCTTGAGGGCAGCCTCGCGAGCCTTCATGCCTTCCTCCTGCTCTTGGCGAAGGCGGGCCTCCTTTGCGAGCTGGTCCCGCAGGCCCTGCAGCTCGTCCTCCAGCGCCTTGCAACGACCTCGGACATCGACCACCTCCCCCAAGGCAGCGTCACGAGCAGCCTTCGCCTCAAGGACGGCCTGCCTCTCCTCGTCGCAGGCTGTCGAAGCCTGGACCAGTGCCGCCCAGATCGAGGCGTCGGAGCGAATCCATCCCAAAGCCAGCTCCAAGCGCCCGGCCACCAAGCGAGGGTCGGCGCCAAGAAGATCCTGCCGCAGCCGGTCCAGTTCAGCAGCGGCGTGGTCCAAAACGGTAGGAGGAGTCGGAGAGACAGCAGTCGGTGGAGTAGGAGGAGAAGGCGTCAACGTGACCACAGCATCCTGGAGCGGAGCCTGCTGCGCCCCAGCGGCCGCGGCGGCGGCAGCAGGCAAAGGCACCTCAGGAGTCGCCTGGGCCATGGGGGCTGAGCTCGCCCCGGTCGGCTCAGCCAGGCCTCGCGAGGACGACCGGGCAGGAGAAGCCTGTGCCTCGCGGTCACCTTCCTTCTGGGGCAGAGGCGCTGCCCTGGACGGAACCTCAGGAGCCCCCTTCGGCTTCTTCGCCGCAGGCGCCAGCCTAGCCAAGAGATGCGGACGTCAAGCCTCAGCAGCAGAACAAGAAGTAAGGACAAGGATCAAGCACTTACGGGTTGTCGCCTGTGAGCTGAAGCAGCCTCCAGCCAAATTTGAAGCCCGACAGCCGGCTGGAAGGTTAGACCTCGGGAACATCGGGAGCGGAAGGCGCGTCTGCAGTCCGCCTCGGAGCCGGGGCAGACCCGCGGGAGATCAGCCCGGTCATGTCCTTCTTCGGGATTGGGGGCAAGCTCCCGCCGCCCTGCTCGTCATCGTCCTCGTCGTCATTGCTCGGAGAAAGGCGGAGAACGCGGGACCTGCGCCGGGGAAGGGGAGCCCTCGACTCTCCGTCAGTCGCCTCGGAGTCAGGCCCTTTTCCCCGCTCCTCTCCTTCCTCCTCTTCGCTGGAGTCATCGGAGGACACGTCCATCGGGGCATCAGGAGCCTCCGTGGGCACGGGCCTGTCCCCGTTGAAGACGGGCATGGACTCCACCACCTGCTCCCAATCGTCGCGGAGGAACAAGGGCGTAGGAGCGCCCTCTGGCCTTGCCACGTCGCCCCCGACCAGAGATTGGAGGACCGCGGCCAGATCTTCATCGTCCAAGGCCGCGGGGCTCAGACGAGGCCTCCACATCGGAAGAGAGTATTGCCGAAGCGGAGCCAGCCGGTGCTCCAGGAATTCCCTCAGCAATGACGCGCCGTTCAGCTTCGCCGCCGCCAGGTTGGCCGGCCTCAGATCAGCGTCCATCTTCTCCAACACCAGCTTCGCGCGAGGGTCCACGAGCTCCGCCCGACCCCAATCACTAGAGCTCGTGGGCTGCTCCGTGGGCAAGATCAGCCGAGGGTGGATGCAACCAGCATCTGCCAGGACCCACTTGCTCCTGAAGCCCTCAATCCTTTTCCCGGGGTTCGAAATGGCAATGGCGCCACCGTACGCGACGAAGCTCGCGCACGCAGAAGCAGAACCGCGAGAAGTCCGGAGATAGAAGTAGTGGCGCAGCAAGGCCACAGAGGGCTGCACCCTACGTGAGCCTCGCAGTAATAGGCGAAGATCGCCAGGAGAAGGACAGAGTTGGGGTGGAGATGCAGAGCTTGAAGCTTATAATGGCGGAGGACAGAGAAGAAGAACACAGAGAAGAGGGGTACTAGGCCAGCAGCAATGGCACTTACAAAGAGCGGGTAGAAGGTGCTCCCCTGGCCCTCAGGGAGGGCAGAGCCGGCCTTGAACACTTTCTCCCCGTCGATGCCTTGCGCCGCCGCCATCCGGCGCACCCGGGCGAGGCTCGCCTCTGACACGTTCGGCGAGTCCAGGGCGGACGAGTACCAAGCTTCGACCGGGGACTGACGAGGCGCCATGGCTTCCTAGGTCGCGCGGTCGGAGTAGATCTGTAGATTGTGGAGGAAGGAAGAAGAGGCGCAAGAAAGAGGATCTGAGCAGCAGCCGGAGAAAGCAGAAGAAGCAAAGCCTAGACAGATGCCGCTCCTTTATCACTCGCGCGGTTGCCAAAACACCCACGTCCAATCAACCGCCACGCGGCGCCCAAGGCCGCAGGCTGTTAGGGCTTGCGGCGCTTCGCCCTTGCCCTTTCGCCTCTCTGCACGGCCAAGCCCGGGTGCGCCTTGGGCCCGGGGGCTACTGTCGGCATTCTGGGAACGGGGGTCCCCAGACTTGCCTGCCTGCGGCCTGCAGCGTGGCTCAAGGAGGGGCCCAATATGGCCCACCTTCATCAACACAAGCCCAAGACCCTCGCGAGGGGCCAAGCCTTGCGGGGCGGACGACACGGAGCCTCCTCAGGCACGGCCTCATCAGGCTGGCTCGCGAGGAGGCAGAAAGATCAAGGCGGGGTACCTCATGAGGTGCCCGTGACGCAAGCCATGACGACCAAGGGCGCCAGGCGGGCGCCAGCCGGCGCAGTGTCCTCCCTTTCCTCTTTGGTGCAAAGGGAGCAAGCGCAGGCAAGAGCATCAAGCAAAGGCACCCGTTTCGGTGCAACGAGACCAAGAACAGCCCAACAGCAGGAAGGATGTCATCGTGGAGCCCAAGCAGGCGTCACCACCAGAGCCTTTGGCAGGCGAGGACCAACTTTAGTCAGGATAAGTGTACTAGATGTTCCCCTTCAAAATGGCCAATTGTTGGCGCCCTTCCCGCTCAATATTTGGGAGGAGGCCCAGGGCCTTTGCCTATAAATAGGACTAGCCACCCACAGAGTAGAGACATCGAGAGAGGAATCTGGAAGCTGGTAGAGTCATCTAGGGAAACCGAAACGATCCGGCACCAGGAATCCAGAGAGAGAGACAGATAGAGAGAGAGAAGGAGAGAGAGAGAGAGAGAAGGGTGACTGAACTCCTCCTAGCAGTTCATCGCCCCAGCCAAGAACAGACCCTCGCAAGGCTGTTCTTCCTTGTATTGTTCATCATCATCAGCCCAAGAGGCAATCCACCACACCACAAACTAGAGTAGGGTATTACACCACAATGGTGGCCCGAACTAGTATAAACCCTGTGTCCCTTGTGTTGTTCTTTCCATAGTTTAGATCATTGCGAGGCGGTGGGGTGCAGGTAGGTAGAAGGCGAGATCTCCGCGCGCACCCCAGAGTTTGAACCTCAAGGGTCTGCCGGAACCCGAAATCCGACAGCCTTTTTTCATGTGGGCACCCTTTCTTCTCATGGCCCCTGCCCGCCGGTCAGTCACTCTACGAGCTGCGGCTTCCGGCAGGAGCTGGTTTAGATGCCACACACTACTTGTCTGGCTGCAGGAAGCATTCTCATAGGACAAGGCGGCAAGCCTCCAGGCTGACTGGTCGGACCAAGTGCCAGGCAAAAAATAATGGAATGCGCATTCGTGAACATAAAACTTATCATATATAAAAGAGGGCACTCCCCGAGCTTTCCTAGGGGGTCCCTGAGTCTTCGTACTTAATACAAAAGTTGGCGTGGTACATACTGCATCAATTGTAAAACCTTCGAAGGAGGTTTGCATTCCATGGCCGCTCTGTCTCCTTGCCGGAGTCGTCTCTCTTGCATGCTCGAGGCTTCTGAGTGTTGATCAGGTAGTAAGAATCATTTCCCAACACCTTGCTGATGATGAAGGGGCCTTCCCAAGGTGCCGAGAGCTTGTGCTGGCCGGCTGTTCGCTGGATCAGCCGGAGCACAAGGTCTCCCTCTTGGAAGGATCTTGGCTTGACCTTCCGGTTGTAGTATCGATGCAAGCTCTGTTGGTAGATGGCGGATCGGCTTAGTGCCAGCAGCCGGCCCTCTTCCAGCAGATCGACGCCATCTTGTTGCGCTTCTTCTGCCTCCTCTTCGGTGTACATGATGACTCGAGGGGAGTCGAATTCTATGTCCGTCGGGATGACGGCTTCGGCATCGTAGACGAGGAAGAAAGGCGTGAAGCTGGTTGACTTGTTCAGAGTTTTGCGTAGGCTCCAAAGGATGGCCGGCAGCTCATCGAGCCAATAGCCGGCCGAACGCTCCAGTGGTTCGACCAGTCGGGGCTTGATGCCGGACAAAATGAGGCCGTTTGCTCGCTCCACTTGGCCGTTTGACTACGGATGGTCGACGGACGCTAAGTCCAATCGGATGCCCTGCGTCGCGCAGAAACGGGCCAAGGCGCCTTTGCCAAAGTTTGTGCCATTGTCGGTGATGATGCTGTGTGGCATGCCATACCGGATGGTGATGTCGAAGATGAAAGTCACAGCAGCCGGACAATTTAATTTCTTAATTGGCTTTGCTTCTATCCATTTGGTGAACTTATCCGCCACGACAAGCAGATGAGTCATGCCGCCTAGCGCCGTCTTGAATGGTCCCACCATGTCTAGGCCCCAGACGGCAAAGGGCCAGGCAATGGGGATAGTCTTGAGTGCAGAAGCCGGCTGATGTAGTTTGGAGCGGAACTTCTGGCACCCTTTGCATTTCTGGACCAAGTCTTTGGCGTCTTCTAGAGCAGTCGGCCAGAAGAAGCCGTGGCGGAAATCTTTGGCCACGAGTGCTCTTGAAGCCGCGTGGTGACCACACTCGCCTTGATGGATATCTTTGACGATTGCTTGGCCTTGCTCCGGCTCTACGCAGCGCTGGTAAACACCAGTGACACTGCGCCTCACAAGTTCTCTGTTGACTATGGTGTAAGCTGCTTCCCAACGTTGTACTTGTCGTGCCGAGATCTCATCAGTCGGTAGCTCTTTGTTCACCAGAAACTTCAGGATGGGCTGGGCCCATGAGGGTGCTGCTATCTCTTTAGCTATCAGGACTGCTACTTGCACAAGGGTGGCTGGGCCGGGAGGCGGTGGGTTGGAGTCGGCTGCCGCTTGCTGCGTCATTGAAGTCCTCGGGCCGACTGCTACAGTCCCCAGGTCGGGCTCTGAAGTCCCCGGGCCGGGTGCGACTGCTGTAGTCCCCGAGCCGCCTGCCGCTTGATCTGAAACCGGCGCAAGTTATCAAAGGTTTCCTTGAGGTCCTCCAGCAGAGTGCCATGCTTCTCCGTCTTCACCACAATAACGTCCACGTAAATGTGGGCATTCCTTCCCAGTTGCTTGAGGAGGCATTTCTGCATGCAACGCTGAAACGTGGCGCCGACATTCCTCAAGCCGAACGTCATGATCAGGTAGCAGAAGGCTCCGAATGGTGTGATGAAGGTGGTCTTCAGTCTGTCTGCCGGGTTCAGCTTGATCTGATGGTACCCTGAGTACGCATCAAGAAAGCTCAGCAGCTCGCATCCGCCTGTGGAGTCTATCACTTGGTCAATTCTTGGCAAGGCAAAGGGATCCTTGGGGCAAGCTTTGTTGAGGCTGGTATAATCAATACACATGCGCCACTGCTTGTTCTTCTTCAACACTAGCACTGGCTTGGCCAGCCATTCTGGAAAGAAAACCTCCATAATGAAGTCGGCTGCTAGAAGCCGGGCTATCTCTTCTCCCACAATTCTTCTCTTTTCTTCTGACAGGCGGCGCAAGGGCTGCCTGACTGGCTTGGCGTCAGATCGGACGTGTAGCTTGTGCTCGGCGAATTTCGTCGGAACACCCGGCATGTCCTTGGGGGACCATGAAAATATGTCCCAATTCTCACTAAGGAAATCGACGAGCTCTCCTTCCTATTTGCTGTCCAGGTTTGCACCTATAACAACGTGCCTCTTCGGGTGCTCCGGGTCCAAGGGTATCCTCTTTGTCTCTTTAGCCGGCTTGAACGAGCCCTCGGCTTCCGACTCCTTGGGGTCGGGCGACATCTCTGGCTGCTTGCTTGCCATTGCCACAACCCGATCAAGGAGTCATTTTTCAGCCGCTATCACAAGGGACTCGGCTAGCCGGCTACTGTCCGTCGCACAAGCGGACGATTTCTTGTAGTCTCCGACTACGGTCAACATTCCCTTGGTACTTGGCATCTTCATCTTGTGGTAAGCATAGTGGGGGACCGCCATGAACTTGGCCAGAGCTGGCCTACCAAGGAGTGCATGATAGGGGCTTTCAAGGTCTACCACTTCGAACCAAACTGGCTCCCGGCGGAAATGATCTTTGTCTCCGAAGAGGACATCTATCTGAATCTTGCCGATTGCAGAGCAGGAAAGGCCAGGAACTATGCCATGAAATACTGTCCGACTGCGCTGAAGTTGTCTCTGCTTGATTCCTAACTTCTCCATAGTTGCTTGGTACAGGATGTTGATGCTGGTGCCGCCATCTATTAGGACCCGGGAGAACCGAGCAGCTCGCTTATCAGTTGCAAAGGTGGCATCAAGGACCAGAGCATAGGAATCGGGCGAGGGCATCACCTCCGGGTGGTCAGCCCGACTCCAACTGATGGGCTTCTCCGACCAGTGCATGAATTCTTGGGGCTCGGATGCCACTACGTTGACTTCTTGGCGTTGCTGATCTCTGTTGCACTTATCACTGGCTATGCTGGTGAATACGACGTAGGCTCCCTGCTCCTCAGGGTATTCATCTTGTATAGCTCCGACTGGTCGGGCCGCCGGCTCCTGGGGAGGAGGCGGCGGTGGACTAGCCGGCGGGGGAGGCTGGAGTCCATCGCCCTTGGCGATTCTGGTGAGCCAGTGACACTTCCGAGTGGTGTGATTTGACGGCTTCGCGCCGCTGTGAAACTTGCAGGGGGCATCAAGATTCTGCTCGTACGAGAAGGTGGGAAACTAGTTGGGCTTGCCGCCCTTCTGGCGCTTGGGAGGAGGCTGCCCTTCCGGCTACTGGCCTTCAACTGTCGCCACCTGCCGGCTGGTGGAAGCCGGCTGCGTGGCCTTGCGCTTGTGGTCGTTCTACTGCTGACGCCGACTGGTCTCGCCAGCCGGAGTCCGAGGAGCTTGGGGGACGCCTTGCCATAGGCGTCAACTTGGATCTCCGCCTTCATGGAGGAGTCAGCTGTGGCGTATTTGTCTGCTATGGTCAGCAGCTCGTCGAGGGTGGCAGGCTCGTCGCAGAAGAGCCGGTGTTTGAGCAATGTGCCTTCTCTGCACCCGGCGGTGAAGTACTCGATGGCTTGGACGTCATGCACGCCCTCGCGGGAGTTGCGCAACTCGGACCACCGCATGAGGTAGTCGCGAGCCGATTCGTCGGGGCCTTGGATGCACAAGGAGAGTTGGCGAGGCTTGGGCGGCCGCTTGTAGGTGTTGTTGAAGTTGCGGACGAACACCTCGGTGAAGTCGATCCAACTGTTGATACTGCAGGGTTCGGGTCGTTCAGCCACGTCCGGGCTGTGCCCTGGAGCATGAGCGGAACGTACTTCACAGCAATGCGCTTGTTGCCGTTTGCTATGCTGACGGCCGTGGAGTAGTCAACCAGCCAGTCCTCCGGCTTCACGGAGTCGGTGTACTTGGACGTGTCTCTTGGGAGCGTGAACCCTTTGGGGAAGGGCTCGTCTCGGATGCGGGGGCCGAAACAAGGCGGACCCAACGTGTCTTCTTCTTCTAACGCCAAGGATCGGTTGAGGCGGTCGATCAGGTGGCGGGCATTGTTATCTCTGACTCCTTCTCGGGGGCACAGCCGGCCTCCGAGACTCGAGTGATCAACAGGCGGCGGGGAGACGTGCCATTCCCTGTGAGGGGGAGGAGGCGGACAGTCATCCCGTCGTTCCACTGCTCTTGGGCGGCCGTCTTGGTCGCGCTCAATGGTGATGCGAGTCCGGCTGCGGCTGGCAGCCGGCTCCTTGTCTCTTCTTTCACGGACGCCACCAGTCAGCGTCCGAGATGTCGCGTCTTGATCTTGGCATTGAGGCAGATCGTTGTTTCGCCAGTGTGGCGCCTCAGTGCAGCAGCCGGCCTCGTGCTGCTCGGCAGCCGCGTCGAGGAGCCGCTGGACGCGCTCCGCCATCTGGCGACGTTCTTCACCCTCAAACTTGTCCAGCTCTTCTGTTGCCGCCTGGGCAGCTTGTATGTTTTCTGCAGGTGTGGCGTAGACGGGGCGATCTACCCCGAACAGGTTGGCGATGGCCACGCCATGCTGCTGGACCGTGCCAAGGCGGTTGGTCCCCGCGGGAGCCGGCGTGCCGCCCACAGCGCGGTCCATCTCGCGCTGGTAGGCTTTTGACAGGCGTCTCATGTTGGCCAGCTTCTTGGCACCCTCGACGAGCTGGATGCGCCGTGCTTCCAGCATCTCGAGGTTGGCGTCTTCTGGGATGGGCGCCGTCAAGTCTTGCAGTGCCGCGTGGAGCGAGTCATGAGTGCCTCCGCATGAGTGCTTGCTCTGGCCAATGACAAGCACCTCCGTGACGGCGCTTTCGCCGCTCTCCGCGCAAGGACGCGGCTCTTGTAGACCACCACGTTGGTGGGGAACGCGTCAAGCGACGCAATGTCGGAGTCGACCAGCATCGGGTCGATGGAGCCGACCGACTCCAAGTCGGCAGCAGACTCGCCGGCGACATGGAGCTGGTCGAGGAGGCTGACGAGGCGGCCTTCGGGGACGTCGGTGCCTGCGTCAGATGCGGGCTCGTCGGAGAGGCGGATCTCGCCAACAAGGTCGGCGAGGCAGCTCGCCGCGCAGGCGATCTCCGCACCATGCAGTGCGTCGACGCAGCCGCCGTCTGGCGTGCCGGGCTGGCTGTGCTCGCCAGGGAGGAACAGGGTTCCTGTCCAGAACAGGTCTCCGGGAGACGGTGCACCTCGCCCCATGGTGGGCGCCAAATGTCGGGTTGGGTGCGACATATGCCAAAGGATGGCTTATCATGGTGGGAGTGAGTAGAACATGACCGGTGCCTGGAAGCGAGATAAGGCGTAAACACGAACGCCAGTGAACTTTACCCAGGTTCGGGGCTCTCCTAGGAGATAACACCCCTAATCCTGCTCTGCGGGGTCTCTGCATGATCACTAAGGTCACAGTAGGTACAATGGTGCTCCTCGAGCTGTTCGGCAAAGGTAGGAGAAGGCAAGGCTAGCTCTTCTCCTCTCTAGGTATGTATCTAGTTCTAAGGGATTGGGAACCCTTTGCATGGGTGCCCTGGGGGGTTTATATAGGCCTACCCCCGGGGGTATAATGGTAATCCAGCCGGGTGTAGGTCCCGGCTGTTAGTGTCTCTGGGCGCTGGCTTCTTCGCCGGCGGTTGGGGCCCGCCCCTGGTGGGCCCCGCCGACTGGTCTGGTTCGAAGCCGACATGCCGTACCCGTCGATCACGGGCGTTGCCGGCTGCTGGTTACTGTAGCTGCTATGCTAATGATGCAGGCTCGGTCGTGGGGGCGTGGCTACAGTCCCGCCGCCTGGTGGGAGATCAATGTAGCCACCCCCCGTCTCATCTGGTTAATGACTCGCGAGCCCCGAGGAGAGAACGGGCCGCCTGCTGGAAGCCGGCTCCCCTCGGGTCTGACTGGTCCATCTACCTCCATCTTGTATGTTGCCCACTGCCAGGTAGGGCCCACCGCCTGCGGGCCGTCCCGACAGGCCATCATGGGGCAAAGCTCCGCCGGACTGGCGTGACGTCAAGGGAGGAGGGGCAATAGTGCTGCGCCGGACGGCAACCTCCGCATGTACGGGGCACTGTTCCCTCGCTCAGCCCCGATCGTGGGGGTGAGGGGCTACACTGTAGCCATATTCAGTCTTGTCCTCTTAATGAGGGTGCAAACTTTGAGGGCGCTTGGGAGCCGACTGCCGGGAGCCGGCCTCTTTGGAGGCCGCCTGCCCGGAGTCGGCTTGTCTTGGCGCCACCTTCTGTAGCTTGGCCGCCTTCCGACAGCCGGCCGCCTGACCAGCCGGCCAGAGGAAGGCGGCGCTCCATCTTGGTGTCTTGAGGGGCGTAGTTGGCCCGACGTTTTTAGAATATTCAGGGACTCGGGTTGGGCTACCCGTGGCCCATTACTCCGACAATTTGTCCAGTCATAATTTCCAACCGTTTTTCATCTGCCATCCCACGTTTTGAGACGCGGTTGCTATTGGCACGTCTTGTCGAAGCATAGATCGTGTCCCCTTATTGCGGGATTCTCATCAATGCGGGCATGTGTAACTCAACCGTGCTATTTAGACATCCCTTGGGAATAGGCGAGTTTTTAGGACGAGTGGGGAGGCGCTTGGCATTCGCGGCCTTTATAAGGGGATAAGGACACTCTCCCTTTTCCCACACCCTTCTTCATCTCCAGTCCTTCCGTCCTCAAGCTCAAGCGCCCAAGCTTTAGTTTTTCCTCGTTCGAGAAGGCACTCCAATCATGTCTGGATCCGGAGCTGGAGGCAAGTGGATGGCCTCTTCCGTCAAGAAGAAGGACATCACGGGGCTCCGGGAGGCCAGCTATTTAGCTAAGGAGATTTCTCACTGACTCCCTGCAAAAGGGAAAACCGTCCCTACCCCCGAGCCCAATGAGAGGGTTGTGTTCCTCACACATTTCGTCAGTGGGTTGGGATTCCCCCTTCATCCATTTGTCCATGGATTGATGTTTTACTACGGGTTGGACTTCCACGATCTGGCCCCCAACTTTATACTCAATCTCAGCATTTATCATTGTGTGCAAGGCCTTTCTCCGCATCTCGCCTCACTTCGGCCTATGGCTGAAGACCTTCAACATGAAACCGAAGGTGGTGAGCAGTCAACAAGCAGAGCGCGGAGGCGCCATGGTGGGCAAAATGCCCAATGTCACCTAGACTGAAGGCTCCTTCGCGGAGACGGTGAAGGGATGGCAGTCGGGGTGGTTTTACATCACCAAGCCGCGTGACGCCAATTGGGTAGCAGCCCCCGAATTCTGATCTGGAGTTCCGATGCGACTCACTTCCTGGCAAGAGAAGGGCCTGGCTTGGGGATCCCTGGACGAGATAACTGGGCTCCAGACATGCGTCCAGAACATGATAACCAAGAATATCAAGCTTATGAATGTGATCCAGGTCATGCTCATTCGCCGGATCCTTCTGTGTCAACGCCGGACTTGCTATTTGTGGGAGTACGACCCTGCCGAGCACCAGACGCTGCGAGGGCTCTTCGACACAACGCACGAAGGCATCTAGAAAGCGCTCTTCAAGGAGGGCAAGTCGCCCCTACCCACAACTGAAAATCGCGGTCTTAGCTCACAGCGCCAGGCCAATTCGGTAAGTCTTTTAATGCTTTCGAGGTATACCCTTCACCAACATCTTTTGAGGATGGATACTGAGCTCCTCCATCTACTTTACCAGGCCTGGATCGAGGTGGCGGAGCAGATTAGTTGTCCGGCTCCGCTTCCTGAGGAGGTAGAATTCCCACTTCTGACGAAGATGTTTTTTTCGGTGCCGTATGATGTGCTAGAGAAGACGGCCAAGAAAGCGGCCAAAGGGGCCAACAAAGGCCCTTGTGAAAAAGGCGCTCCGGACATGTCACCCGAGGACGAGACTTCCTCTTCATCCGATGATGACGACGAAGAGGAAGAAGAAGAAAACAATTCCCCACCAAAGGTGGGGAGGAAGAAGAGGGCGGCTCCCCTAGATCCGGAGGCGAAAGTGCCCAAGAAGGTTAAAGGCTCCCAAACGGATAACTCCGTGTGGGATATTGATAGCAGTCCGGAACGACCTCGCCGGACCAAGCCTCGGGCTGCTTTGTAAGTACCAGAATCCGCAAACGTTTCACCTTCCTGTTTTATAGTATTGACATATTGTAAGCCTTGTTACTGCAGTCTGGCAAGCGACGGCTCCCCGCAGTCCTCGACTGAGGATTCGCTGGGCTCGAAGGAGAGGGCTAGCACATCTCAGCCACCTTCTCCTGTCTCACCCAAGGGTGATGATGAGGTGGTGTCCAAAAAGACTTCCCCAAGCCGGGGGGAGATTCCGGAGATCATCGGGGTGACGTCCCAGGATGATTTTTCGGCCGCCGGACATGTGGGGAAATAAGTCCCCATGGGAACTAGTGACGGGGCCCGAGTTCCCTTCGGACATCAGCCGGATACCATTCCGGAGATCTACACGGCTCCAGGGTCTAGCGAACGGCATTCCCTTCAAGGAGGGAATGTGCCTGTTCCACCGATGACCTCTGTCCAACCAGAGGTGCCGGATAATCTGCTGGAGGCGCTACGAGGCGCCTTCATTGTGGATGAACATCATGTCCTTATGGACACGGTGATAGGGAAGGTTCAGTTCATCAAAAGCAGACTGACTGAAGCCTGCACTATCCTTCTAACGGGCTTTGAGGTAAATGATTGTAAAAAATATCACAGTATAAACAGCAGCCCCTGATGCTCTTTTTGGTGTTCATGAAGAAAAGCCGAATAGAGGATCGAGAAGAAATATCGCAGGAGTCTAACATGAGTTGTCTATGTGAATAAGCAGGTATCGCTTAAGGCAGTCGTTGCTCATGCTGCGGAGGTCTCCGAACTGAAGCAAAAACTGGAGCGGGCCGAGGAGGAGCTCGGCCTCGTGAAGAAGCAGCTGGAGGATAACCAAGGTATGCAGTAACCTGTAGGTATATTTCTAGAAAATGAATAGTCCGAATGGACTAAATTGTCATAAACTTTATTAGGGGCCGCGACTGAGGTGGCAACCCTTAAGAAGGCGCTAGCCGAGGCCGAGGACAAAGAGGCCAAGGAACGCGCCTCGCGCGAGAAGCACGAGGCCCGGGTTGGTGAGGCGTAGTAACAGCTACAGGGCGCGATAGAGAGATTTGAGTCCCTGGCGTGCGATTGCAAGGCGCAAGAGTCCAAATTGGTGAAGGTCCGCCAGAGCGCACAGGATGCACGAGCCGAAGCCCAGAGCGCCCTCCAGGAGATTCATGCGGCCAAGATGATTACAGCGGGTAAGTCTTTCACCATGCATAGCAAGTATATAGAAGAAACATTCCTTGTACTTATCCTGAATTTTGATTTTCCAGGGGCATTTGCGGATCTGCCGCACAGTGTACCGGATGCTGCCGAGTATTACAGAGCCGAGGAAGGGATGTCTACAGAGAAGCTATTCTGGTCCCAACATCTGGGATCCGAACATCCGGTACCCTTCAGCGACCAGCTAAAGCAGTTGGTCGAGCTGCATAGGTTGGTAGAGGTAGCCATGAAGGACCTGATAGTCCGGCTGTGGCCTGCCGATCCTATACCTAGCAGCTACTTCAGACTTGTACAGCGGCTTGTGAGTGCCTGTCCGCGGCTCGAAGCCATGAAGCGGTCGGTCTTCATTGAAGGTGCACGTATGGCCTTTGCCCGCGTCAAGATGCATTGGGCGAAGCTGGATGCCAAGAAGCTGATGACCGAGGGACCGCCAGAGGGCAAGGAGCATTGTCGACCCAAGCACTATTTTGACGGTGTTCTGGAGGGGTCACGCCCTGTGGCGGAGCAATGTTCGAAGGATGTTATATTCCCATGAGAACATGTGTATTACCTTGTTCTGTAATATGGAACAATGATATTATGTAGTATAATGTTTATGATTTAAATTTTACCTCCTGTGCGGTCGTTCATTAACTCCGAGGGTTGATCAGTCGTCGGCTTCTTCCCCACGTAGATAGTACGGGGGTGTTCGGGATAAATCTAAACACTCTTTACTCCACATTTTGGTCCTTAAAGGAGGTGTTTAGCACAACGAACAAGGCAATCGGACTATGCGGCCTTTACTGCCCTCACTTAGCCATAGGAGTTTGACAATTAATAAAGTTGGCGAAGCCCCTAGTGTTCGGAAGGCCGAATTAGGGGTGTTATACACGCCTAATCGGAAGAACCGATTCTTCGCAAGAAGCGGAAAAAATCTCCAACAATTTGGAACCTCTCGAACAGCTGACCGGCTCTCGCCGCATCATGACAGTCAGTTTTCGGCTTTCTCTACCGAGGTGCTCATCCGGAAGAACCGGGACAGAATCGCAGTAGTTCTCCCTTTACTACCCGAGCCGATGTAGCGGAACGTAAGGTAGTAAGCACAGGAGCCGGGCAACCCAACTATTGACCAAAGACATGATTCGGAGCCGATGCATATAATGCTATAAGTTCGGGGTGCCGAACTATACTGTAAAAGTTTTCAGACTTTTATTGCCATGATGCGGGGTGTAATGAAGCCCCTGGCATAGTAATACGTACCATGGTGTATGTGTGCAATAAATAGTTAATACTGAGGTGAGGGAACGGGAAAATGAAGTAATAAGCTGACGCTGCCGTGTATTCACCATTGTGATGTAACTAGTACGTCGAGGCATACTTTGTACAAGTAATGCGATAAGCAAGTAAGTCTATTTAACACGCCGCCACCAAGGGCGAGCTACATGAGAGTATGAAAATCAATTATGGCAAATGTTTAGTAGAGACCACCTGGGGATTCCCTTGTAAGCCAGAGCTCCATGCCTCCTTGGTGTGTTCTGCTGGCGGGTTGTCCGTGTAGTCCTCGAAAAGAGAAGAAAACCCATAAAAAAGGAAAAGTAAAAGCATGTGAATCCCAGGGTCGGTCAAGCCGTACTATGGATTGCGAGTGGGGTATGCCTCCGTCAGTACCCATGGGGTTTCGAGTGCGTAATTGTGTGCGCGTGGTACGAATGCCACTACCTCATTGAGATTGGGACGGAGGCCGAATTGCTAGTCGAGCTCTTGACGAGCCGCGCTGTCCTGTTGCAGCATAGTCCGGAACCTCTTAATGATATCCGAGGTCTCGACAGCCATACTATGGTGCTGCTTGAGAAGGCCGTTTTGTGCTTCTGCTGCTAGGGCGGCGGTGTGCTCCTCTGTTCGGAGGGAGCGTTCCGTATTGCCATTGACTGTTATGACGCCGCATTGACCGGGCATCTTGAGCTTAAGATAAGCATAGTGTGGCACTGCGTTGAATCTAGCAAACGAGGTTCGTCCGAGCAGCGGGTGATAGCCGCTGCGGAAGGGGACAATATCGAAGATTAACTCTTCGCTTCGGAAGTTGTCCGGGGAACCAAAGACCACCTCCAGCGTGATTGAGCCCGTACAACGGGCCTCCACGCCTGGTATGACTCCTTTAAAGGTAGTTTTTGTTGGTTTGATTCGTGAGGGGTCAATGCCCATTTTCCACATTGTGTCTTGATAGAGCAGGTTGAGGCTGCTACCACCGTCCATCAGGACTCGTGTTAGGTGAAACCCGTCAATAATTGGGTCGAGGACTAGTGCGGCTGAACCGCCATGGCGGATACTGGTTGGGTGATCTCGACAATCAAAGGTGATCGGGAATGATAACCACGGATTGAATTTTGGGGCGACTGGCTCTACCGCATAGACGTCCCTAAGTGCTCGCTTACGCTCCCTTTTGGGGATGTGTGTAGCATATATCATGTTCACCATTTTGACTTGAGGGGGAAATTTCTTCTGCCCTCCGGTGTTCGGCTATCGGGGCGCTTCGTCATCGTCCTTGCTCTGTGATTCCCCTTCCTTGTTTCCGCTATTTATCTTGCTAGCTTGTTTGTATACCTGGCAATCTCTGTTAGTGTGGTTGGCCGGTTTGTCTGGGGTGTGGTGTATTTGGCAAGGACGATCGAGTATGCGGTCCAAGCTGGATGGTCCTCCGCTGCTCCTTTTATAGGGCTTCTTTCATTGGCCGGACTTGGAGCCACTGAATCTGGCGTGAACTGTAGTGTCATCGGTGTTATCGCCATTGCTTCGGCATTTGTGTCTGTTGCGCCGGAGCTTGCCGGTGCTGCTTTTGGCCTCGAAGGGGCCTGTTTCGTTGGCTGTGTCTGTACTGCGAGCCAGCCAACTATCCTCTCCCATGCAAAAGTGGGTCATAAGTGTCGTGAGGGCTGCCATGGACCTCGGCTTCTCTTGGCCGAGGTGGCGGGCGAGCCAATCATCTCGGATGCTGTGCTTAAAGGCCGCTAGGGCTTCGGCATCCGGATAGTCAACGATCTGGTTCTTTTTAGTTAGGAACCTAGTTCAGAAATTTCTGGCTGATTCTCCGGGTTGTTGAACTATGTGGCTTAAGTCATCGGCGTCTGGTGGCCAGACATACGTTCCCTGGAAGTTGTCCGGGAAGGCTTCCTCCAAGTCCTCCCAGCTACCGATAGAATTTTCGGGAAGGCTATTAATCCAGTGCTGAGCTAGCCCTTTGAGCTTTAGTGGGAGGTATTTAATGGCGTGGAGGTCATCTCCTCGAGCCATGTGGATATGGAGAATAAAATCCTCGATCCATACTGCAGGATCAGTTTTGCCATCGTATGATTCAATGTTGACAGGCTTGAACCCCTCGGGGAATTCGTGATCCAGTACTTCATCTGTGAAGTAGAGAGGGTGTGCGGCGCCTCTATATCGGGTCGCGTCATGGCGTAGCTCTGATGGAGTTCGTCTGCGGTATTCGGCCCGGGCGTGGTTACGTTTATCACGTCCGAATAGTTAGCCGTCGTCGTGCCTCAAGGCACACCCCCGCGATCCGTAGATTGATCTTGTATGTCCTGCTCTATCGTTCAGGATCTGCCGGAGGTCATACGTGTGACCCCGAACTCTTCTGTCTCTATTTTTACGAGGCGGTGGGGCAGGATGCTGTCCGGCCTGAATTGCCGCTTTATCCCGGCCGCGGAGTGGCCGGTCGGCCGCCCTGTCTCGACCACGTGGTGGTCGTTCCACGTTACACAAGGGAGATGTGTGCTCTGGTGCTTCCTCATCAAATTGAGGTAGCAGTCTGCGTTTCGGGTAGCTCTTGGCTGGGCGCCTGAGGCCGTATTTTTCGACTGTTAGGACATCAGTCCATCTGTCGACGAGCAGATCTTGTTCAGCTTGAAGCTGCTAATGTTTCTTTTTCAGGCTCCTTGAAGTGTCTATGAGTTGAAGCTTAAAGCGCTCCTGCTCTAGAGGATCCTCAGGCACTATGAAGTCTTTGCTGCCGAGGCTTGTCTCCTCCTTGGAGGGCGGACGGTAACTATCGTCCTCCGAGTCATCTTCTGTGGCTTGTTCATCAGGGTTATCTTGCCCGTTGTCGTTTTCTTCCTGTTCGGATGTAGCTCCGACATGGTCTTCGTCGTTTTCGGCGTCGCTTAGAGTGCTATTTTCTCCGGTGCCGGTGTTGCCATCTTTTGAGCGTCGAGGCTTAGAGCGGCGTTTGGCGCGCCATCGTTTGGACTACGTCGCAGAAGACTTATTCGCGTCTGGCTCTTCTTTGTTGTCGCCAGATTCTTTAGGTGTATCAACCATGTACACGTCATATGAAGAGGTGGTCGTCCAGCGTCCCGTAAATGGCGGGTCTTGGCCTTGCTCCTTGTTGGCATCGTCGTCCATATCGTCGATGTCTTCGGAGCCATAGTCAAGCACGTCAGTTAAGTCATCGACGGTGGCTATGAAGTGGGTGGCGGGTGGGAAGCAAAATTCCTCGTGATTCGCCTCTAATTCGAACCGAACATAGTTCGGCTGTGAGTCCTCCTCCAAGGATAAGTTCTTTAAAGAATTTAGTACGTCGCCAAAAGGTGAGTGCTGGAAGAAGTCTGCGGCGCCAAATTCGAAAATCGATAACCGATCCAGCTAGGTGTCTGTAGGCGCACCTGATCCGGAAAATGTAGCCGGAAACGAGTCCGGAGTTCCATTGACGCAAGTATTGCAGGATGTCGAGTCCGTGTGCGGCTCCGATGTCGTGGAATTTGTGGCCTCGAAGGGCACGCTTTGCTTCGGTTCTGAGGCCGTTGCAGCAACAGGATCCATCTCCTGGGTGTGATTCAATGACAGATTTAAGTCATGTTCATCGAAGAGAGGGGGAGCGACTGCCGCAGTCTCGAATCCATCGAAGATCAAGTCTCTGCGAGTATTCGCGACGCAGTTCAAGCTTCTAGATCTGACCTGATGGCCAGGGGAGTGACTATCGACCTGCCCCAGATGGCCAAGCGAGTTGGCCCGCAGTACAAAGTCGCCGAACACAAAGGTTCGTCCAGGGAGGAAGGTTTCTCCCTGAATGGCGCCATTACTGACGATCGAACCCTTTGCCAACGGCACAGTGGAACTCTCAATGAAATCACCAATGTCTTTGTCAAAACCGGCGGATCCCGGGTAGGGGGTCCCGAACTGTGCGTCTAGGATCGATGGTAACAGGAGACGGGGGACACGATCTTTACCCAGGTTCAGGCCCTCTCTATGGAGGTAATACCCTACTTCCTTCTTGATTGATCTTGATGAATATGAGTATTACAAGAGTTGATCTACCACGAGATCGTAATGGCTAAACCCTAGAAGCCTAGCCTATGTGTATATGGTAATGAATGTGTCCTATCTGGACTATGCTCTCCGGTTTATATAGACACAGGAGAGATCTAGGGTTACATGGAGTCGGTTACATAAGAAGGAATCTTCATAGCTGGTCGCCTAGCTTGCCTTCCATGCCAAGGAAAGTCCAATCCATACACGAGTATGGTCTTCGGTCTTCACAGCCCATCAGTCCGGCCCATCGATAGCAGGTCGGACGCCCGAGGACCCCTTAGTCCAGGACTCCCTCACCCACGAGGGCCTTGGGAAGCCAGTTGGCCATGACCTTGTCATCGCCGCCGGCTGCCCAAATAGCCTCCTCGTATGCTCGGAGAAAACCTGTCGGGTCCGCCGCGCCGTCGTATCGGGGCGGCAGGTCCGGCCTGAACTTGGGTGGCCACTGCACCCGCTGCAGGGCAGGGGTGAAAGCTTGGAGGCCCTCGGTCCCCCGAAAGCGCGCATCGGTCCGGTCGATGGAGCAGCGCTTGCCGTGAGAGTCGAACAACGAAGTGCAGCGGGCAGGGAGGCGAATCTTATGGAAAAGCTTGTCATTTGCCTCTTGAGTATGGGTATATCTCCTTATAAAATGGTTTATAGAAAAGCTTGTCATTTGCCTCTTGAGTTAGAACATAAAGCTTATTGGGCAACTAAAGAACTCAACTATGATTTCAAACTTGCTGGTGAGAAGAGGTTATTTGATATTAGCTCATTAGATGAATGGAGAATCCAAGCTTATGAAAATGCCAAGTTATTTAAAGAAAAAGTTAAAAGATGGCATGACAAAAGAATCCAAAAGCGTGAGCTCAAAGTTGGAGAATATGTTATTTTGTACTACTCTTGTTTCAGATTCTTTGCAGGAAAACTCCTCTCCAAATGGGAAGGACCCTATGTTATCGAGGAGGTTTATCGATCTGGAGCTATCAAAATAAATAATGCCGAAGGTACTAACACGAAGGTTGTTAATGGGCAATGAACAAAGCATTATATCTCAGGTACGCCCATTAATGTTGAAAGCAATATTATCCAAACTATGACACTGGAAGAACACATAAAGTAAACCTTCCGGAACAATCCAGAATCATGAAAAAAGATGAGGTACATGATATGGTAAGTAAACTGACTCCCAAAAATCTCCAAAAATATTTTCTGTCTGGTTTGGAATATAAAAAATTAGGAAAATAAGAAACAAGCAGGAAGGCACCCCTGGTGGGCATAAGACACCAGGGCGCGCCTGGCCTGCCAGACACGCCAGCCAGGCGCACCCTGGTGGGTTGAGCCGACCTCGGGTACCTTCCGGACTCCGTTTTTCTTCCGTTTTATTGTTTCCCAAGATAAAAAATATTTATATACCCCCCGAACCTATTGACCACCGTATCATGGAGAAATCTCATGTTTTCTTTTCTTGTTGTTTTCGATCAGATCTGTTAAGCCAGGCATCTTGTCTTCTCCCTCCTCCAACAAAGTGGAAGAGGATGCTTGGTTGATGAAGATTGAGCTGAAGAGAGAGGGGCCCAAAGAACCTCTCGAAGGGGGCAAGAGCTAGGAGGCCATCGGAGATCAAGCGCCGATGGTCAAGCAAGCCCTGCCTGCTGAGGAGGAAGAAGAAGATATCCTTAAACCTTACTATGCTCACCTTACCCCTACTGAGATTCAAGCCTTTCGGATCATTGAAATGGTGTCGGGGGTTGGGTGCGACATATGCCAAAGGATGGCTTATCATGGTGGGGGCGAGTAGAACGTCGCCGGTGCCTGGAAACGGGATGAGGCATAGACATGCACGCTGGCGAATCTTACCCAGCTTCGGGGCTCTCCGGGGAGATAACACCCCTACTGCTGCTCTGCGGGGTCTCCGCATGATCACTCAAGTGAAAAGGCTACAATGGTGCTCCTAGAGCTGCTTCATGAGGCAGGAGAGAGCAAGGCTAGTCCTCTCCTCCCTGGGCTATCCGGTCTAACTCTATCAAGATCCGAACCCTTTGCATGAGTGCCCCGGGGGGTTTATATAGGCCTACCCCCGGGGGTACAATGGTAATCCGGCTGGGCGCGGGCCCCAGCCGTCTGTCTCTCAGGTCGCCGCCTTTCCCGCCGGCTTCTGGGGCCCGCCGACTGTTGGGTCCCGCGGACAGGCTTGACACTCTGCGGTGCTCCTGATGACGCATGATTGGTCATCGGGTCGTGGCAACAGTGCCGCCGTCTATCAGGCGATCACTGTCGCCTCTCCCCATCTAATCTGGTTAATGGCTTATGGGGCCCTGGAGGGGAGACGGCCGACTCCGGGGAGGCCGACTCCCACAGGGCCGTCTTCGGGCACTCTGGCCGCCTTCGGCCCACCCACTAACAGGCGGCCCCGCGGTCTTCGGGTCGTACAGGCTGACGTCGTGGGCACAGTGCATCGCGCACTGTGGCTGAGGTCAGGGCTGGCATGGCAATAGTGTCGCGCCTCGCCGGAGATCTTCCGGCGATACGGCTCACTATAGCCATGCCAGTCCCTCATAGGGAGGGATGGACGGCCACGTCGTGGCCGTACCCCGCATCGGGCTTGGTGAAGCGCCATGGGCCGACTCCCATAGTCGGCGTCCGTGGAGGTCGCCAGCTTGGAGTCGGCTTCTGGGACTCGGCTTCTCTGGAGATCGCCAGCTGGGTCTCGGCCTCTCTGGAGGTCGCCAGCTGGGACTCGGCCTCTCTGGAGGTCGCCAGCTGGGACCCGGCTTTTCTGGAGATCCCCAGCTGGGGCTCGGCCTCTCTAGAGGTCGCCAGCTGGGACTCGGCTGAAGGGGCGCGGCCGGCCTTGATGTCTTGAAAGATCCAGGGTCCCGGGTCAGCATACCCGTGGCCCATTACTCCGACAGTAGTCCCCGAAGCTGGTGAAGCCCCGCGGACATCGCCTCGTGGGGCTTCAACAGTTTCAAACTTCCCCGTGCAGACTCTGAGACCCGGCCGTCGTCTTCATGTTGGCCGACTTGTCGAAGTCGGATTCTGTTCATCGAGGGGCCGCTGTTTGTAAGTTGCGGCGGGAAATCGGGCGGCGTATCGGATACGCTTCCCTGTTGCCATCGAGGCGGTCCTATCGCGTGGCACCACGTGGAGAGGATAGTCTGCTTGCCCACGCGCGCGACGGGACGGGCCGTCAGGCGGGGCCCGCCACTACCGCGCCTCGGCATCCGAACGGATCTGTTGTGGCTGCGAACGGTTGGCTTCCCCACGTCGTTACTGCGTGCAGTAACTTCGTGGGGTAAATCGTGGGGCAGCATGGACTTCGTGCGTAGTTAATCCCACGCCCGCCCCCTCGACTCCTCAGCCCACAGGGCTATAAATAGGCAGGGGGGAGCGGGACGGCACCGCACGCGCATCCTCTCCCCCACTCTCCTGCCTTCTCTTCTTCCTCCGCCGCGAGCAAAAGCACCTCACCCCACGGCGATGAGCTCTTCCTCCGCCGCAGCCCCCACCACACGCTCCGGCGTGTGGGACGGTTCGGATGTGGAGGCGGAACACATCGACTTCCTCCGCCGGACCCGCCGTCTTCCTAGTGCGGACCTCGTACGCGCCCGCCCCGCGCCGGCGGGAGAGACCCGGCCCGCGCCGGAGGAGGGCGAGCGGGTCGTCTTCCGCTCGCACTTCATGCGCGCCCTGGGGCTGCCGGCGAGCGGGTTCTTCCGCTCATTCCTGGAGTTCCACAGCCTCCAACCGCACCACCTTACTCCAAATGCGGTGGTGCTGCTCTCCGCCCTCGCCACTCTGTACGAAGGCTTCCTCGGCGTTCTCCCCACCCTCGAGTTGTGGGGAGAATTCTTTTCTTCGAAGCTTGGTACACAGGCCGCCGGCACGCCGGCTCAGTGCGGCACCTACATCGCGGTGCGGCGCACGACGGCCGACAACCCCTTTCCTCCCATCTCGCTGATAAAGTCGGTGAAGATGTGGCAGCGCTCCTACTTCTACGTGAAGAACCTCTCCACCGACGGCGACTGGGTCAACCTGCCGCCCTTCAACCCGGCCCCCTGACTGGGAGGCTCCCCAGTTGGTCTCACCGGTCCAAGTCGCTGACTCCCTCTGGGAACGCCGCCGTAGCGCGACTCCGAGTCCTGCTGTAGTCGGAGGGCCTCGTAGGATCCGACCTTCTGGCCGCCTTCATGGCGCGCCGAGTCCTCCCACTCCAAGGCCGGCCCCACCTCATCTGTCAGATGAGCGGCCGCCACGACCCGAGTCGGTTGTGCACCAAGGAGATGCCCCGCAGGGAGGTGGCGAACCTGGTGAACCACATCGCGCACTGCGAGTTCACGGAGGACTGGCAGTTCGGCAAGGAGCCGTACTCGCGCGACAACCCCCCTCCAGTGGTAATTCGTATCTTTATGTAGTTTCGTCTTCTTTGCGGCCGACTCCGGCTTCTAATTCTTGTTGGTCTCTTCTGGGCAGAACCCCCTCATGGAGCCCGCAGCCGGCGCCACGCGAGAGCCCCGCGACTACGTCCCCGACCGCGCGGAGAGCGACGTTGACGACCCCGACTTGGGGGCGGCGGCCTTGGAGGCCGACGCCGAAGGCGGCAGGGACGGGGCAGACAGCGGCCTCAGGCCCTCGGCCACCTTCGCCGACTGGCCCGAAGACGACGCCGACGTGGAAGTCGTCCCACGCCCCCAGCCGAGGGCCGACCAATCCGGCCAAGGCGGCGCGGAGAGGTGTCACGCCGGGCCGAGTGCGCCCGGCAGCAAGCCAAAGAAGTTCAAGGGAGCGGCCGCCGCGACCAAACGGGAGGAGGCGGCCGCGAAGGCCAACCGCTTCCGAAGGGAAGTGAGAAGGCCGCCGCTGGTTTCCGCATAAGTCTTTACGCTCTGTTTTTTTTCTTTGTTGGATCTTGTCCGAGTCCTTTTTGATTTTCCCTCCGCTCTTCTCCAAAGCCCCCCTCTCCCTTGAGAGAGTCGCCGTCCCCTCTGTCATGGGGTCGGTAGAGACGTCCGCCAACACCCGGCGGGTCGACCCCACCGCCGACCTCCGGGAGGCGACGGAGCGGAACGCGTGGGAGAAGCACGACGAGGAGGAGGCCGACCGCCTGGAGAAGGCGCAGGCCGAGAAGGCGGCCGCCAACGCCCAGAAGAAACTGGACGACGCTGAAGCCGAAGCTGCGGCGAAGCGGCATGCTGAGGAGGCCGCGCGTCGCCGATCGGCGATGCTCGTCCCTCCGTTGTCGTCGGCGCCGCCGGCTCCGGAGTTCACGGGGCAGACCGGAGAGGTCGGCACCGAGAACCCCCTCGTGGAGGAGGGCGGCGAGGATTCAGGCTCGGACACCCTCGCGCCGCCTCCGCCACCGTCTGGGAGGCCGCACGGCAAACAGCCAGTGGGCCCGCTGGATCCGCCGATCGCGGACGAGGCCGAGGCGCGGCTGCTTCTTCAAGTCGCCGAGCCGGTGCACCGCCGGCTTGAGAGGACGACCTCGTCGCCGCGAGCTCGGGAGACCGGCGCTGCCAACTCGGCGAGTCTGGACGTCGAGGCCTCCAGTGCCGCGCCCACCGGGTGGTTGCGCGGAGGCGGCACCGGCCCGCTGAACCAAGCGCTCCTGGACGTCCACGCGAAGCTGCGCGCGGAAAGCGACGCCCTCCAAGTCTGCACCAGGGCGCATCTGGCCGTGCGGACATCCGTCCGAGTAAGTTTCCTTCTTCTTTTTTGATTCCTGTCTTCCTCTGTGGGGGTGCACCAGTGCACCCACTGGGTGTAGTCCCCGAGTTCCGGGCCGGCTACTGAGCAGGCGGTTCGGAACTCCCTCTGGCGAGTTCCGAATACTAACTTTGCCTTTGTCGGTTTCTTTGTAGGAGTATCATAACCTCCGCGCCACTGCCTTCAACCGCAATGTCAAGGAGTTGAACAATCGGACCACCGACTTGGCGGAAAGCCGGGGTAAGCTCTCTTCTTCCTTCTTCGCGGGGGCGCGCTGGCGCACCCGCGGGCTGTAGTCCCCGAGATTCGGGCCGACTGCTGAGCAGTCGGGCCGGATCTCCTCGGCGATCTACTTTACTGACGACTCGCTTGTCTCTTTCTTCGTTCTTCAGGTGCCAACGCCGCCCTTCAGGAGCAGCTGGGCGAGGCCAACACTGCTCAGCGTGCCAAGGAGGAGGAGTGCGGCAGACTCGCCAAAGAGCGCGACCTGCTGGCGACGCTGTTGGCCGAGCAGAAGGAGCTGCTCTAGAAGGCGCAGGACAAGGCCAAGACGCGGGAGGCCGCTCTCATGGCCGAGTTCGAGATCGAGCGCTCCGCCTGGACTGACAAGGAGGCGATGCTGACCTCTGGCTACCACGAGATTGAGGACATCGTCGATGGTAAGTCTCTTTCATTTCTTTGGGCTTCTGCCTAAGTGTCAGGCCGGCTTCTGATTTTTTCGGCTTTCTTCTCTTTTGTCTTGGCAGACTTCTTTCCTGGTCATTCACAGGCAGTCCCTCTGGCCATCGAGGCTGCTCGGGAGGCACGAAGGGCAAAGGGCGAGGAGATTGCCGCCAATGCCCCCTGAACCATTGACGAGCAGCTCCTGAGCATTGAAGCTCGTCTTCGTCTGGCTCACCGGCTGCTGCGCCGGCTTCAACATGCCGGCGCCCAGGCGGTTGCCGCCCTGTGGCCCGACATGCCGGCTCTGCGCACCGCCAGTCGGACCGCCGACTGGCTGGAAGTCGCCGCCGGCCATCTCGAGGCTTGGAAGGGCTCCTCGGCCCGGGCCGGAGCAGGCCGGGCCTTGGAGTTCATCAAGGCGTGGTATCCGGGGCTGGACCTGGACCGCCTGGCCGCGTTCCGGTCAGAGGCCCAGGCCGAGCTGGAGGCCGTGGAGGGCGCCCTTCTTGAGCGCGCGGCGGCCATTGCCGAGTACACGGACACCAACGTCTTCATGCCCGAGCGGGCTGAAGGCGGCGAGGAGGCGTCGCTGGACTAGTTCGGGATGAACCCGGAGTATGGCGAAGACTCGGCGGAGGTGGTCGACTCCAGCGCCGAGGAGGAGGACGAGGCGGAGGACGGAGGCGAGGAAGAGGCGCCAGAAGACGGAGTAGGCGGCCAGCCTCAGCCCGATCGTGTCTCCAGCAACGAGCCGCGCGGAGACAAGGCGACTGCCACCGGAGGCGACCAAGCTGAGACCGCCCAGCCGACAGCCCCGGCACCCGACACCGCCGCCGCCTCCGACCCTCCGGCCCCGGAGGCCGCCTCCTAGACTTCTCTTTTCCGCTTCTGTTTATCTGTCTTTAGTAATCTTTTGAAAGACTTGTTAGGTTCGAACAATTCCACCTGCGGGGTGTATCCTGAATTTCTATTCGAAAATTCGGCCAAGGGCCTATGTAAATATTTATCCGATTTCCGCCTTTCCTTGCTTATTGCTCCTTAGGCTTTTTCCTTTGTCGTCTTCCCTTAGTCGCCGTCTTGCCGGCTGGACAGCCACTCTGCGGACTGTCGCTGGGACAAGCGCTTGGCTTCTTCGGGAAGGCAAGTACTTGGCCGTTTAGAGACTCTTTAGCAAGTCGGCTAGAAAGCGATAGGCCGACTATCCAAGAGTCGGACGTCTTTGATAAAAGTTAAGACGGCGAGCCGACTACTCATGAGTCGGCTCTGCGGAGGGAGGCTGGTAGCCGGCTTGAGCTATGCGTAAGCTTTTAGGTCCTTAGCCATTTTTTCATGTGTGCGCTCGTTCTTGCTTGTTCTCTGCCTACCAGTAGTTGCTCTGCGAGCTGCGGCTTTCGACAGGAGATGCTTGAGCGCAACACATTACTTGTCCGACTGTAGGAAGCATTTCATAGCGCAAGACGGCGAGTCCCCGGGCCGACTAGTCGGACCCGGTGCCAGACAGTATGATAAAAAGAGTAGCATGTTCGGAAGCGTGATTCTTATCATACAGATAGCAAAAAAGGCAGTCCCCGAGCTCGTCTCGGGGGGCCTAATGGTCTTAGTATTTTAATACAAAAGGGGGTAGTGCGATACATACTGCATCAACTGTAAAATCTTCGAAGAAGATTCGCGTTCCACGGGCGCTCTGTTTCTTTGCCGGAGTCGTCCCTCTTGCGCGCTCGAGGCTTCTGAGCGTCGATCAGATAGTAGGAGTCGTTCCCTAGCACCTTGCTGATGATGAAGGGACCCTCCCAAGGTGCCGACAACTTGTGCTGGCCGGCTGTTCTCTGAATCAGCCGGAGCACAAGGTCGCCCTCTTGGAATGATCTTGGCTTGACCTTGCGACTGTAGTATCAGCGCAGACTCTGCTGGTAGATGCCGGACCGGCTGAGTGCCAATAGTCGGCCCTCTTCCAGCAGATCAACGCCGTCTTGGCGCGCTTCTTCAGCTTCCTCCTCGGTGTACATGGTGACTCGTGGAGAATCGAACTCTATATCCGTCGGGATGACGGCTTCGGAGCCGTAGACGAGGAAGAAAGGCGTGAAGCCGGTTGACTTGTTTGGAGTCGTGCGCAGACTCCAAAGGACGGCTGGCAGCTCCTCGACCCAACAGCCGGCCGAACGCTCGAGTGGTTCTACTAGTCGAGGCTTGATGCCGGACAGGATGAGGCCATTGGCTCGTTCCACCTGGCCGTTTGACTGCGGATGGGCAACGGACGCTAAGTCCAGTCGGATGCCCTATGTCGCGCAGAAACGGGCCAAGGCGCCCTTGGCAAAGTTTGTGCCGTTGTCAGTGATGATGCTGTGCGGTATGCCGTACCGCACTGTAATATCGGCGATGAAGGTTACTGCAGTCGGCCCGTTCAACTTCTTGATGGGCTTTGCTTCCACCCACTTGGTGAACTTGTCCACCGCGACAAGCAGATGAGTTAGGCCGCCTCGGGCCGTCTTGAATGGTCCTACCATGTCCAGGCCCCAAACTGCGAAGGGCCAGGCGATGGGGATTGTCTTCAGCGCGGAAGCCGGCTGAAGTGGCTTGGAGCGGAACATCTGGCACCCCTTGCATTTTTGGACTAGCTCTTTAGCTTCTTCCAGGGCAATTGGCCAAAAGAAACCGTGCTGAAAGGCTTTGGCGACGAGTGCCCTTGAAGCCGCATGGTGGCCGCACTCGCCCTGATGGATGTCTCTGAGAATTGCTTGGCCTTGTTCTGACTCTACGCAGCGCTGGTAGACACCAGTGACACTGCGCCTGACTAGCTCTCTGTTGACTATGGTGTATGCTGCCGCTCGGCGCTGCACTTGCCGAGCCAGGATCTCATCTGTTGGCAGCTCTTTGTTTACTAGAAACTTGAGGATGGGCTGCGCCCATGAAGGTGCTGCTATCTCTTCAACTGCTACCACAGCGACTTGGACAAGGGTGGCTGGGCTGGGAGGCGGCGGGCTGGAGTCTGTGGCCGTCTACTGGATTGACAGAGTCTCTGGGCCGACTGGCGCAGTTCCCAGGCCGGGCTCTGAAGTCCCCGGGCCGACTGGCGCAGTCCCCGGGCCGGGTGGCGCAGTCCCCGGGCCGGGTGGCGCAGTCCCCGGGCCGAGTTCTGGAGTCCCCGGGCCGGTTTCAACTGTGGTTTTCTTGAGGCTGTCTGTTGGGGCTTTGGAGTCGGGTCCGACTACTTCTGGAGGAGCTGGCACAAAGATGGAGTCTGACTCTGGTGAAGGCTTGATAGACGGCTTGAGGAGGCGTTGAAGGGCGACGCCGGAAGGTATCGCTTGGCGAGTGGAGCCGACTCGTGCCAAGGCATCTGCTTGATCGTTGTCATTTCTTGGCACGTGAAGTAATTCACACCCCTCGAAGTATCCGCTGAGTTGCTGCACCAGGAAGCGGTAGCTCGCCATGTTTGCGTCTTTGGCGTCCCAGTCGCCGGATGATTGTTGAACCACCAAGTCGGAGTCGCCATAGCACAGGATCCGGCGAATGCCGAGCTCTTTGGCAAGCCGGAGCCCATGAATGAGCGCCTCATATTCGGCGACGTTGTTGGAGGCGGCGAAGTGGATTTGCAGCACATACTTGAGCTTGTCGCCCTTAGGGGAGGTGAGGACGACACCGGCTCCCAGGCCGGTGCACATCTTGGAGCCATCGAAATGCATCCGCCAATGGGTGGAGTCAGGCACTGGTGGCAGGTACTGGGTCTCGGCCCAGTCGACGAGGAAGTCGGCCAGCACCTGCGACTTGATGGCGGTGCGGGGCTGGTAGTAGATGGTGTAAGGGGCTAGATCTATAGCCCATTTGGCTACTCGACCGGAGGCGTCTCGGCTTCCAATGATCTCGGCGAGTGGGGCGGTGCAAACCATAGTGATTGGATGCTCTTGGAAGTAGGGCTTCAGCTTCTTGGCGGCAAAATGCACACCATAGCACATCTTCTGGTAGTGAGGGTAGTTCTGCTTGGAGGTCGACAGTACCTTGCTCAGGTAATATACCAGTCTTTGGATGGGGAGCGCCTTGCCATCCTCCTTGTGCTTGACTACAATGACTGTGCTGACTACTCGGCTGGTGGCGGCGATGTACAAGAGCATGGGCTCTTTGGGAGTCGGAGCCGCCAACACGGGGGAGTAGTCAACATCTTCTTCAGTTGGAGAAATGCCTCATCCGCCTTGTGATTCCACTCAAAAAAGGTGGTCTTCTTCATCAACTGATACAAGGGCAGAGCTTTCTCGCCCAGCCGACTGATAAACCGGCTGATGGACGCCAGGCAGCCGGTGAACTTCTGCCCATCCAACAGTCGGCTGGATACCTCCATTCTCTCGATGGCCTTGATCTTCACGGGGTTGCACTCTATGCCGCGTTCGGAGACCAGGAAGCCAAGGAGCTGGCCGGCTGGTACTCCGAAAACGCACTTCTCAGGGTTGAGCTTGATCTGGAATTGGCGCAGATTCTCAAAGGTCTCCTTGAGGTCTTCCAGCAGCATCCCACGCTTCTCCGTCTTCACCACCACATCATCCACATAGACGTGGGCATTCCTGCTGAGTTGCTTGAGGAGGCACTTCTGCAAGCAACGCTGAAAGGTGGCGCCGGCATTCCTCAAGCCGAACATCATCGTCAGGTAGCAGAAAGCTCCAAACGGCGTGATGAAGGCGATCTTTAGTCTGTCCGCTGGGTTTAGCTTGATCTGGTGATATCCTGGATATGCGTCTAGGAAACTCAGCAGCTCGCATCCGGCTATGGATTCTATCACCTGATCAATTCTTGGTAAGGCAAACGGGTCCTTGGGGCAGGCTTTGTTGAGGCTTGTGTAGTCGATACACATCCGCCATTGCTTGTTCTTCTTCAGCACCAATACCGGGTTTGCCAGCCACTCTGGAAAAAACACTTCCATGATGAAACCGGCTGCCAAGAGCCGGGCTATCTCTTCTCCAACAACTCTTCTTTTATCTTCTAACAGGTGGCGCAAGGGCTGCCTGACGGGCTTCATATCTGGCCTGACGTGTAGCTTGTGCTCGGCGAATTCCGTCGGTACACCCGGCATGTCTTTGGGGGACCATGCAAAGATGTCCCGATTCTCACAAAGGAAATCGACGAGCTCGCCTTCCTATTTGCTGTCAAGGCCCGTACCCATGACAGCGTATCTCTCTGGGTGCTCCGGGTCCAAGGGTATCTTCTTGGTCTCTTTGGCCGGCTTGAATGATCCTTCTACCTCCGACTCCTTGGGGTCGGCGACATCTCTGGCTGCTTTCCGGCCATCGCCACGACTCGGTCAAGGAGCCGCTTCTCGGCCGCGATCACCAGGGACTCGGCCAGCCGACTGCTCTCGGCTGCGCAAGCGAACGACTTCTTGTAGTCGCCGGCTACGGTCAGAATCCCCTTGGAACTCGGCATCTTCATCTTGAGGTAGGCGTAATGGGGAACCGCCATGAACTTGGCCAAGGCAGGTCGGCTAAGCAGGGCGTGGTACGGGCTCTCCAAGTCCACCACCTCGAACCAGACCGGCTCTCGGCGGAAATGGTCTTTGTCTCCGAAGAGGACGTCTATCAGGATCTTGCCGATTGGCGAGCAGGAAAGGCCGGGTACAATTCCATGGAACACAGTCCGGCTGCTCTGCAGCTGTCTTCGCTTGATTCCTAGCTTCTCCATGGTGTCCTTGTACAGGATGTTGATGCTGCTGCCTCCGTCTATCAGGACTCGCGAAAAATGGGCGGCCCGCCTATCAGTAGCCAAGGTCGCACCTAGGACCAGGGCATAAGAGCCTGGACTCGGCATCACCTCTGGGTGATCCGCCCGACTCCAACTGATAGGCCTCTCGGACCAATGCATGAACTCTGGAGCATCTGTTGCTACTGCATTTACTTCTTGTTGCTGTTGGCGCCTGCTGCGCCGGTCATCTACCACACTGGTGAACACTACGTAGGCTCCGTGCTCTTCTGGGAACTCGTCTTGCACTGCGCCGACTGGCCGAGCCGTCGGCTGCTGGGGCGGCGGTGGAGGCGGCGGCCCAGCAGGCGGCGGTGGAGCAAGGCCGTCTCCCTTGGCGATCTTGGTGAGCCAGTGGCACTTTCTGGTGGTGTGGTTTGACGGCTTCGCGCCGCCGTGGAACTTGTAGGGACCATCCAGAGTCTGCTCATAGGAGAAGGCAGGCAGCCAATTGGACTTGCCGCCCTTCTGCCGCTTGGCCGGAGGCTGCCCCTCCGGTCGTTGATCTTCAACTGCCGCCACTTGCCGACTGTTGGAAGTCGGCTGCTGGGCCTTGCGCTTGTTGTCGTTCTGCTGCTGTTGCCGACTGGTGTCTCCAGCCGGAGTTCTGGGAGCTTGAGGGGTCACCTTGCCAGCTGCGCTGACTTGGATCTCTGTCTTCATGGAAGAGTCAGCCGTGGCGTACTTGTCGGCTATGACTAGCAGTTCGTCGAGGGTTTCTCGCTCGTTGCAGAGGAGCCTGTGCTTGAGGAGGGTGCCCTCTTGGCACCCGGCTGTGAAGTACTCGATAGCCTGCACCTCGTGCACGCGCTCGCAGAAGTTTCGAAGCTCGCCCCAGCGCGTGAGGTAGTCGCGTGTTGATTCATCAGGGCCTTGCACGCACAAGGAGAGCTGGCGCGGCTTGGGAGGTCGCTTGTACGTGCTCGTGAAGTTGCGGATGAAAGCTTCAGTGAAGTCGACCCAGCTGTTGATGCTGCGGGGCTTCAGACTATTCAACCATGTCCGGGCCGTGCCCTGGAGCATGAGAGGAACATACTTCATGGCAACTCGCTTGTTGCCGTTCGCGATGCTGACGGCTGTGGAGTAGTCTATCAGCCAATCCTCCGGCTTCACGGAGCCAGTGTACTTGGGTGTGTCTCGGGGGAGAGTGAACCCTTTGGGGAAGGGCTCATCTCTGATGCGGGGCCTGAAGCAAGGCGGACCCAGCTCGTCTTCCTCTTCCAGCGCCAGGGATCGGTGGAGTCGGTCGATCCGATGGCGGGCGTCATTCTCTCCGACTCCCTCTCGGCAGCCAAGGCAACCTCCGAGAGTCGGATGCTCAACAGGCAGCGGGGAAACTCGCCGCTCTCTTCTGGGCGGGGGAGGCAGGTAATCGTCCCGCCGCTCTACTGCTCTCGGGCGGCCGTCTTGGTCGCGCTCGATGGTCATGTGAGTCCGACTGTGACTGACAGCCGGCTCCTTCTCTTTCCTTCCGCGGACTCCGCCAGTCGGCGTCCGAGAGGTCGCGCCTTAATCTCTGCGGGGAGGCAAGTCGTCGTTCGGCTGCTGCAGCGCATCTGCGCGGCCGCCAGCCGCATTTTGCGCAGCAACCGCGTCAAGGAGCTGCTGGACTCGCTCCGTCATCACACGGCGCTCTTCGCCCTCGAAGTTCTTCAGCTCGTCAGTCGCCGCTTGGGCGGCGCGGATGTTCTCCGCTGGGGTGGTGTACACGGGGCGTTTTGCCCCGAGCAAGTCGGCGATGGCTGCGCCGCGCTGCCGGACCGCACCTAGACGGCTCGGCCCAGTCGGAGCTGGCGAGCCGCCTACAGCGTGATCCATCTCGTGCTGGTATGCCTCTGACAAGCGCCTCATGCTTGCCAGCTTCTTGGCGCCTTCGATGATCTGAAGGCGGCGCGTCTCCAGCGTCTCGGCGTCTGTGTCCTCTGGAATGGGCGCGGTTAGGTCTTGCAGGGCCGCAGCTAGCGGGTCCTGGGCTTCTTCACCGGAGTGCTCGCCGTGGCTGATAACGAGCACCTCCGTGACGGCGCTTCCGCTGCTCTCCTCGTACGGAAGCGGCACGTCGTAGACCACCACGTTGGTGGGGAAGATGTCGAGCGACACGGCGTCGGAGTCGACCAGCATCGGGTCGGTGGAGCCTACGGACTCCAAGTCTACGGCAGGCTCGCCGGCAACGTGGAGTTGGTCGAGGAGGCCCGCAAGAAGGCTCTCGGGGCCACCCGTGCCTGCGTCGGATGCAGGCTCGTCGGAGAGGCGCACCTCGCCGACAAGTTCGGCGAGGCTGCTCGCCGCACAGGCGGCTTCAGCGCCACGCAGCGCGTCGATGCAGACTCCATCTGGCGAGCCTGGCTGGCTGCGCTCGCCCGGGAGGAAGAGGGTTCCCGTCCAGAACAGATCTCCGGATGACGGTGCACCTCGCCCCACGGTGGGCGCCAAATGTCGAGGGTTGGGTGCAACATATGCCAAAGGATGGCTTATCATGGCGGGGGCGAGTAGAACGTCGCCGGTGCCTGGAAACGGGATGAGGCGTAGACGTGCACGCCGGCGAATCTTACCCAGCTTCGGGGCTCTCCGGAGAGATAACACCCCTACTGCTGCTCTACGGGGTCTCCGCATGATCACTCAAGTGAAAAGGCTACAATGGTGCTCCTAGAGCTGCTTCGTGAGGCAGGAGAGAGCAAGGCTAGTCCTCTCCTCCCTGGGCTATCCGGTCTAACTCTATCAAGATCCGAACCCTTTGCATGGGTGCCCCGGGGGGTTTATATAGGCCTACCTCCCGGGGGTACAATGGTAATTCGGCTGGGCGCGGGCCCCAGCCGTCTGTCTCTCAGGTCGCCGCCTTTCCCGCCGGCTTCTGGGGCCCGCCGACTGGTGGGTCCCGCGGACAGGCTTGACACTGTGCGGTGCTCCCGATGACACATGATTGGTCATCGGGTCGTGGCAACAGTGCCGCTGTCTATCAGGCGATCACTGTCGCCTCTCCCCATCTAATCTGGTTAATGGCTTGTGGGGCCCTGGAGGGGAGACGGCCGACTCCGGGGAGGCCGACTCCCACAGGGCCGTCTTCGGGCACTCTGGCCGCCTTCGGCCCACCCACTGACAGGCGGCCCCGCGGTCTTCGGGTCGTACAGGCTGACGTCATGGGCACAGTGCGTCGCGCACTATGGCTGAGGTCAGGGCTGGCATGGCAACAGTGTTGCGCCTCGCCGAAGATCTTCCGGCGATACGGCTCACTATAGCCATGCCAGTCCCTCGTAGGCAGGGAGGGACGGCCACGTCGTGGCCGTACCCCGCATCGGGCTTGGTGAAGCGCCATGGGCCGACTCCCATAGTCGGCGTCCGTGGAGGTCGCCAGCTTGGAGTCGGCTTCTGGGACTCGGCTTCTCTGGAGATCGCCAGCTGGGTCTCAGACTCTCTGGAGGTCGCCAGCTGGGACTCGGCCTCTCTGGAGGTCGCCAGCTAGGACCCGGCTTTTCTGGAGATCCCCAGCTGGGGCTCGGCCTCTCTGGAGGTCGCCAGCTGGGACTCGGCTGAAGGGGCGCGGCCGGCCCTGATGTCTTGAAAGATCCAGGGTCCCGGGTCAGCCTACCCGTGGCCCATTACTCCGACAAATGGTTTGTGTGCAAAATAAATATATCACTCGTGAAAATATTCTGTTGCAAGAGCACATCATCTTCCTCCGGAGCGTCGTCCGTATATTGGAGAATCTTTTGGTCATGAAGGATAAGATCGCTACTTCATCACCACCACCTCCTTCTTCATCTCCAAAAGAGAATTCAGTATTGGGTATGGGCACTCCCCTTGGCTTGCACCAAGCTTGGGGGAGGTGCCCCGGTATTGTATCACCTCCACTATCTTTTGCCTTTATTTACCTTAGTTCACCATAGTTATCTTTTGCTTTAGATGAATAAAAGTTTAGTTCGATCCTTTCTTTTCGAGTGTTTGCTTAGTGATCTATCCTTGTAATCGTGTGCAAGACATATAATAAAGTTTAGTTTGAGTTTTGTCTTCTTTATTTTCATGTTCAATAAAAAGATAGGAAATAAATGGAAAAGATTATATGCTAATCTTATGGTAAGTAATGACATCACATAAGGAAAAGTATAAGTAGAAAATTTTATTGGAGATTGACAAACATAGCATTGGTTAATGATGCAATTCATGAAAGAATTAATAAGGGAAGAGAAGATTCACATGCAAATACACTATCTTGGAAATCTTTTGTGATTGTGATCCCCCATCAAAATATTATATGCCAAAATTGTTGACGTTGGACAAGGAAGACAAACGTAATGATTTATGTTTGTTCATATTCACATAGAAGTTATATTGTCATAGATCCTTCAACATGTGGTATTTCCCCCCATCTTTGCTAGCCAAAAATTCCATACCAAGTAGAGATACTACTTGTGAATCCAAAAATCCTTAAACCAAATCTTATTTTCAAGAGTCCACCATACCTACCTAAGGATTGAGTAAGATCCTTCAAGTAAGTTGTCATCAGTGCAATAAGGCAATAAAATATGCTTCTAAAAGTGTTAGATCATTTAGTGTAAGAGAAAATTGAGCGTTGTACGAACTTGTGATGGCAAAGAATAAAAGCAACAGATTGCATAATAAAGGTTGCTATCACAAGGGGCAATATAATGTGACATTCTTTTGCACTAAGGGATTGAGCATACAAACAAAAAGTGCATGGCAACCTCTGCTTCCCTCCGCGAAGGGCCTATCTTTTACTTTTATGTATTTACTTTCATGCAAGAGTCAAAGTTTTCTCTCTATTCCTTTTTATTTTTCTCTTTTGGTAAGCATCATGTGGTGAGGAAAGAACTAGGCACATATATCTAGTTGGATATGGGTAGCATGAGTTAATATTGTTGACATCACCCTTGAGGTGAATACATTGGGAGGCGAAATTTGCTCATGTGTATGCGGTGAGTGTTAGCAATCATAGAAGACTATATGATGGTTGAGTGTGTGGACTTGCCAAAAGGCTCCGATACGTGCCCCTTCCTGAAAAGATGATAAATTGTAGTTGCAAAGTTGACTCAGAACATAGTTTGTTGGTTTCCAATAGAGTTTATGCTTTATACTTCGATGTTGTGATCAATTGTTACTTATTCATGAGAAGTCTATGATAAAAGTTTTATGTTTAAGTTTGTTGCTGTTATAATAATTTACATGATGATTCTATGTCTGTATTTTGTTTTTATCGACACCTCTCTCTCCAAGCATGTGGACATGTTTTTCGATTTCGGTTTTCGCTTGAGGATAAGCTAGGTCTAAGCATGGGGGAGTTGATATGTCCATTTTGCATCATGTTTACCTACTGTTATTTATAATGTTTTTATGCATAATAATGCTTTTTGGAGTAATTCTAATGTCTTTTCTCTCATAATATGCAAGGTTCACACAAAGAGGGAGAATTCCGGCAGCTGGAAATCTGGACCTGAAAAAGCTACATCAGGCTACCTATTCTACACAACTCCAAATGAGCTGAAACTTCACGAGGAATTTTTATGGAATATATGAAAAATACTGGAGCAAATAACTACCGAAGGGGGGCCACCTGGTGAGCACAAGACACCAAGGCGCGCGATGCCCCCAAGGCGCGCCCTGGTGAGTTGTGCTCAGCCCAGCCCACCTCCGGTGCCCATCTTCTGGTATATAAGTCATTTTGACCTAGTAAAACTAAGGAGAGGACTTTCGGGATGGAGCGCCGCCGTCTCGAGGCGGAACTTGGGCAGGAGCACTTTTGCCGTCCGGCGGAGCGATTCCACCGGGGGAACTTCCCTCCAGGAGGGGGAAATCATCGTCAACATCATCACCAACAACTCTCCCATCTTGGGGAGAGAAATATCCATCAACATCTTCAACATCACCATCTCCTCTCAAACCCTAGTTCATCTCTTGCGTTCAATCTTTGTGCCGGAACCTCATATTGGTACCTGTGGGTGACTAGTAGTGTTGATTACATCTTGTAGTTGATTACTATATGGTTTATTTGGTGGAAGATTACATGTTTAGATCCAATTATCATTTGTGAGTAGTTACTTCTGTTCTTGAGGTCACGGGAGAAATCATGTTGCAAGTAATCATGCAAACTTGATATGTGTTTGATATTTTGATAATATGTATGTTGTGATTCCCTTAGTGGTGTCATGTGAACATCGACTACATGACACTTCACCATATTTGGGCCTAAGGGAATGCATTGTGGAGTAGTTATTAGATGATGGGTTGCGAGAGTGACAGAAGCTTAAACCCTAGTTTATGCGCTATTCCGTAAGGGACCGATTGGATCCAAAAGTTTAATGCTATGGTTAGAATTATTCTTAATACTTTTCTCGTAGTTGCGGATGCTTGCGAGGGGGTTAATCATAAGTAGGAGGTTTGTTCAAGTAAGAACAACACCTGATCATTGGTCCACCCACATATCAAATTATCAAAGTAGTGAACATAAATCAAACCAACATGATGAAAGTGACTAGATGAAATTCCCGTGTACCCTCAAGAATGCTTTGCTTATCATAAGAGACCATTTTGGCCTGTCCTTTGCCTCAAAAGGATTGGGCTACCTTGCTGCACTTTTTTTACTACTATCGTTACTTGCTCGTTACAAATTATCTTCCTATCAAACTACTCGTTACTTATAATTTAAGTGCTTGTAGAGAATACTTTGCTGAAAACCACTTGTCATTTCCTTCTGCTCCTCATTGGGTTCAACACTCTTACTTATCGAAAGGACTACGATTGATCCCATATACTTGTGGGTCATCATCTGGGCTCATCATAGCTTCTTCATAGTTTGTAGGTTTGCCGTTGTCTAACAACATGACTTCTAGGACAGGATTACCGTACCACTCTGGTGTGGAATGTGTTCTGGTCGACCGACGAGGTTCATTAGTAACTGGATCTGAAGTTTCATGATCATCATCATTTTCTTCCTCTCTGGTTGGTGTAGGCATCATTGGAATGGTTGTCTCTGATGTACTACTTTCCAATTCGAGAGCAGGTATAACTACCTCATCAAGTTCTACTTTCCTCCCACTCACTTCTTTCGAGAGAAACTCCGTCTCTAGAAAGGACCCATTCTTAGCAACAAAGATCTTGCTTTCGGATATGTGGTAGAAGGTATACCCAATAGTTTCTTTCGGGTATCCTATGAAGATTCATTTCTCCGTTTTAGGTTCGAGCTTATCAGGCTGAAGCCTTTTGACATAAGCGTCACATCCCCAAACTTTAAGAAACGACAGCTTAGGTTTCTTGCCAAACCACTGTTCATACGGTGTCGTCTCAACGGATTTAGATGGTGCCCTATTTAACATGAATGTGGCTGTCTCTAATGCATGACCCCAAAACGATAGTGGTAAATCGGTAAGAGACATCATAGAATGCACCATATCTAATAAAGTATGGTTACGATGTTCGGACGCACCATTACATTATGGTGTTGCAGGTGGCGTGAGTTGTGAAACTATTTCACATTGTTTTAAATGAAGGCCAAACTCGTAACTCAAATACTCGCCTTTGTGATCTGATTGTAGAAACTTTATTTTCTTGCTATGATGATTCTCCACTTCATTCTGAAATTCTTTGAACTTTTCAAATGTTTCAGACTTATGTTTCATCAAGTAGATATACCCATACCTACTCAAATCATCTGTGAAGGTTAGAAAATAAAGATACCTGCTGCGTGCTTCAACACTCATCGGACCGCATACACCGGTATGTATTATTTCCAATAAGTCATTAGCTCACTCCATTGTTCCGGAGAACGGATTTTTAGTCATCTTACCCATGAGGCATGGTTCGCAAGTATCAAATGATTCATAATCAAGTGATTCCAAAAGTCCATCCGCATGGAGTTTCTTCATGCACTTTACACCAATATGACCTAAACGGCAACGCCACAAGTATGTTGCACTATCATTATCAACTTTGCGTCTTTTGGCATCAATATTATGAATATATGTATCACTACAATCGAGATTCAGTAAACCATTCACATTGGGTGTATGACCATAGAAGGTTTTATTCATGTAAACAGAGCAACAATTATTCTTTGACTTAAATGAATAACCGTATTGCATTAAACATCATGTTCATGCTCAACACAAACACCAAATAACATTTATTTAGGCTCAACACTAATCCCGAAGGTAGAGGGAGTGTGCGATGGTGATAATATCAATCTTGGAAACACTTCCAACACACATCATCACCTCGCCCTTAACTAGTCTCCATTTATTCTGCGGCTCCTATTTCGAGTTACAAATATGAGCAATAGTTTTCAAGGGTGGAGTATTCAACCCAAATTTATAGATTCGACATAAGGGGAGCCAAAGAATATTTGTAAGTATTAGCAGTTGAGTTGTAAATTCAACCACACCCGGAGATTAAATAACTACAACAAAGTGATCAGTAGCATAGTAATATGATAGTTTGATAGCAGTAGCAATGATAGCAACAGTAACGGTAACGGTAATAGCAGTAGTGTTAATTTGGTAGCACTTGTAACAGTAGCAATAGTAATAGTAACGCAGCAAGAACAATATGTGAAAAGTTCGTATGCATTGGATGGGTGATTTCGTTGGATGATATTCATCATATAACAGTTATAACATAGGGCGATACAGAACTAGCTCCAATTCGTCAATATAATGTAGGCACGTATTCCGTAAATAGTCATACGTGCTTATGGAAAAGAACGTGCATGACACCTTTTGTCCTACCCTCCCGTGGCAGCAGGCTCCATAAGGAAACTAAGGGATACAAATGCCTCCTTTTAATAGAGAACCAGAACAAAGCATTAACACATAGTGAATACATGAACTCATCAAACTACGGTCACCAACGGAAAGTATCCCAATTATTGTCGCCTTGGGGTTTACAGACCATAACACGTAATAGGTGCATATAAATTATAAGATTGGATCAAGAACATAGATATAATGGTGATAACATAAACGGTTCAGATCTGAAATCATGGCACTCGGGCCCTAATGACAAGCATTAAGCACAGCAAAGTCATAGCAACATCAATCTCAGAACATAGTGGATACTAGGGATCAAGCTCTTTAACTCAAAAAAAGGGATCAAGCCCTAACAAAATAACTCGACTACATGATGAATCTCATCCAACCCCTCACCGTCCAGCAAGCCTATGAAGGAATTACTCACTCCCGACGGTGAGCATTCTGAAATTGGCGATGGAGCATGGTTGGGATGACAATGTGGAGCCTTGTGGGCCCCACTACCCTCCAGGGCACGCCAGAGGGGGGTGGTGCGCCTTGGTGCCTAGTGGGCAGCTGCACCCCTCCAGTGGGTCTTAGTTCCAGTATTATATATATATTCTAAAATAATTCTCCAAAAAGTTTCGTCCAATTCCGAGAACTTTTAGACGTATCAACGACGGACTGCAACGGGACGAGGAGATGAAGCTTGGTGCTCTGGGTGCTCTGGCAAAGATAACGAGATTGGGATGGCTTCTATAGATGAAGAGGGATCACAAGACCTTGTCAAACGGCTGTAGAGATCAAGATAAGTCGAAACACAAAAGGAGGAGGCTCGGGATGGCTCACCGGCGTCGGAATCTGGCGATGAACTGTAGTGTTTGTGACGAGATTGGAATGACGAGTGCGAGCGATTGAGGTGGACTTGGCAAGGGGTTTCGAGGGGAATGAGTTGAGAGGGGTCGTGGCTATTTATAGGACATCTTCCTTGGGTGAGGGGTTAAATCGGATAAGATTTCCAAGAATTTGAAATGGGAACGGCGTCGGGAGCATGTACGCGTAGGTTTCTCTGTTACATTCTCTGTTTGTGGGGAAGAAGAAGAAAAGGTGGGGCCCATGCGCCAGTTCTACAAAGAGTCAACGAGACAGAGAGAGAGGAACCAAATAGGCGTAGTGCTGGAATACTATGAGAATCATGTACAACAACGTACTAACATCAGCCTCTCTGGCGATAGCCGAGGCGACCCACGACCGGGTCAACATGGAGGCGCCGCCGCCGGCGGCGGCCGCGATAGCCTGCCGCGATGAGCGGCGAGGGGTGGGTGGCCTCCTCGTTGAGCACTGGAGCACCTTCAAGGCGCGCGGAAGGGACCTTCTCTCCCGAGCGAGGAACCCGCAGAAGTTACTGCGGCGGATGCAGAGCAGGGCTGCGATGCTTCTCAAATCTGATTTGGATGTGGCTAAATTGAAAAGGGAGATGACCGGAGGTACGGATGCGGGACAAGGGGCGGCGATCCAGCCGGCGGAATTAAGGGTCCAGGCTTCAAATCCGGTGAGTAATGAGGAGGATTTGGGGGCCGTTTCTGATGGGTTTGGTTTGATTTTCAAAAGGGGGTCAGGAATGAGGCCGGACGAGGCTAAAGGAATTAACAGGGGAGTTAATCCTGTTAAATTGGAGGCGAAATTTGAGGAAATCCAGGCTTATTTCTTGCGGGGGGGGGGGGTCGGCTCTGTTTTCTTCAGTCTACAGTGTTCTGCTCCATACCAGTTTCTTCTGTTGCTCTATACTTTCTGTCCATGGCAAGCCAAGGCGAGGATCAAGGTCGAGGAATGATGAACCTGACCATTGCTGGGTCGGGTGATGGTGGTGCTGGGTCCAGAACCCCTGAGGAAGGGCCGGCCGCAATGCAGCCAACGGCGACCCCAGCCACGCCCACGGTCGGAAAGGGAAGGAGTGATGTCGGGGGTCCGTCAGGCCTAGCCCTGACCACTCCCCCGAACCCCTCCGTTGGCTTCACTTCTTCTCCGGAGCGCCCTCCTCCTCTCCGCAGGCATGGCAAGGCCAAGATGGTCGAGTTCGATGACTCGCCAATCGTCATCGACATGGAGGCAATGGTGAGTGCGGTCAAGGGAAAGCTGGCTGTGGGGCGAGTGCTCTCCCCGTACCCAGCCAATCCTTCGGCCGTCGTCAACGAGCTCAAAGGACCCTGGCGGCTTCGTGGTGATGCGAGGGCCCAGATGGTCACGAGCATCGACAAACACTTCGTGGTGGAGTTCACGGAGGAGGGGGATCGGCAGCATGTCCTGGCTGCTGGTCCTTGGCACTTCCACAACGACGCCGTCATCTTCGCCGACTTCGACGGCCAGGGCAACCCAGCGGAGGTCGACCTCAACTCCATCAGATTGTGGGCACAAATCCACAAGCTGCCCTTCGTGTTGAAGACCGAGGAGATGGGGTGGACTTTCAGCAAGAAGCTCGGCAAGGTCATTGCGGTGTCCCACCGGAACAAGATGATCCTTGACGAGCATCTCCACATTCGAGTGGAGCATAAGGTGGACACGCCGCTGAAGAAGGAAGTTGGGTTCACTCCGGTCGGCAACAAGGACGAGATCACGTTTAAGGTGAAATACGAGAAACTTCCAAATTTTTATTTCTGTTGTGGCATCCTGGGCCACACTACGGAAAGATTCTGCGGCATGCCAAAGGAACTGCGCAAGCCAAACTTCTCCATCGACATGAAGGCGCCGCCGCACTGGAAGCGCTTCCTCGACTTCGGAAGCACCGGGGCAAAGTTGTCGGACAGAGTCATTTCGGCAGTTTCCAAGGCTGTGCGCAACCTTTCAGTGGCTGCGGCAGGCTCGGGTCCTTCTTCAGATGTTGCGGGAAAGGTGGCGGGGGATGCGGGTACCCAGGAGGGGTTGCCGGCGCCCCCGAACCAGTTGGTGGCAAGCCAAGTTGATCATCCTCAACTTCATGTGCCTAGGGGGGGCCTCAACATCAAACTGGTCACCCCTGGGTCATCTCCTGCGGATGGAGGTGGACACAAGAGGAATTTGGATGATCCTGCTAGGGCCTCTATGGCTCTGATCCAAGACCAGGCGAGTGATGCTACTGATGTTCCTATGCAGCAGCGGCCTCAGGAGCAGGCTGGGGGTGCAACTGCTGAGGTGCATGCACAGCCGGGGCACCAGCTGACCCTGGCTTCTGCTGCTGCTGTGGGCGTGCAGCTGCAGCGGATTGAGGGCGAAGCTCAGGATCAGGTGGCCATTCACAAGGATGGTCGTGACGATGGTGCTGATGTTGGTGCCCAATGGCAAGCCGTCACTTCTGCTGGAGTCCAGCGGTGGAAAAGGCTTCACCGACAAGAACATGACGAGAAGGTTATGCTGCAAGCCGCATGTGTTAAACATGCGGTTTTTGGCATCCCCACTCCGCCGAACAGCGGCAGTGATCTTTCCGGCGGCAAGGCGGCCTTTGCTGCAATGCTTGAGGGCACGGCTGGTAGCAAGAGGCGCTCACCGGATGAAGACAAGGACATGGTTCTTAGCATGAATAGCTCCAGTACTGATAGCATAGAGTTTAGGGGTGCTCTAGATATGAGTGTGACATGTAAAAGAGTGTGTGTTGAGAGAGTTGAATCTGTAGTAGGCATAGAAGGCTCCGCTGTTCATATTACAGAGGAGATAGTTGAGGGAGAGGAGGAGGATCAAAATAGGAGAGAGTCCGTAGGCGATGGTAAGGAAATTGGGGGTATAAGCAAGAAGCTACCGGCCCTGGGGCTGCCGGTCAACTGACGGGCGCACTTGACGTCGCCCGTCAGGAGCCATGAAAATGATATGTTGGAACTGCCGAGGCTTAGGTCAGCCTCGGACAGTTCAAGAACTTGTGTGCCTTTCAAAGACACACCGGCCTAACATTATCTTTCTTTCTGAAACAAGAAAAAATAAAGAGTATGTTGAGAGTTTGCGCTACCGCTTGGGTATGAAAAATGTTTTTGCTGTTTCTATGCCAGGCAAAGGAGGTGCATTAGCGGTCTATTGGGATGACCTGTACACTTTGGAGTTAAACAAATATGGGGAACATTTTATTGACATGTACATTTCCAACGATGCTGGCACTAAGTGAAGATGCACTTTTATCTATGGGGAGCCGAAGGCGAGCCAAAGGTATGTTATGTGGGAATTGTTAAGGCGTATAAAACCTCTTGGGTCGGGTCCATGGTTTATGGCTGGTGACTTTAATGAGGCTATGTGGCAAGATGAGCATTTTTCTTGGATCAAACGGTCACCAAAACTTATGGCTAATTTTCGTGAGATCATGTCTGAATGCAACTTGTTTGATTTGGGTTTTCATGGAGTTCCTTGGACCTATAACAATAAGCAGGAAGGTAACAAGAATGTGAAGGTGCGGCTGGACCGGGCGGTGGCGTGCCCCCAATGGTCATCTATCTTTCCTGACTGCAAGGTAACGCATATTATCAGTTCCAGGTCAGATCATTGCCCTCTTCTTATTGAATTGATGGGAGCTCCTCGTTCTGGCACATTTATTAAACATTTGAAATATGAAGCGTATTGGGAGAGGGAAGATGCGGAGCTGCAAGTACAGATTGATTCGTGTTGGAATAATAATGCTAGAGTCAATAATCTGGGAGATGTTGCCAATAATCTGGACAAGTTGATGAAGTCTCTTCATGGGTGGAGTCAGGTTCACATTGGATATTTGCCAAAAAAACTTGAATCTGCTCGCAAAAGACTAAGTGTGTTGTTTAACAGAAGTGATCATAAAGCAATAGTAGAAAGGAAGAAAATTTTAAAGGAAATGGATGAGCTCCTGTTAAAGGAAGAAATTATGTGGAAGCAGAGATCATGTCTGAATAAAATGAAATGGGGAGATAGGAACACAAAAAAAATTCATAGGAAGGCCACTTGGAGAGCGAAGAAAAATAATATTTCTGCCATCAAAAGAAGAGATGGGTCTCTCTCTCAGGATATGGATGAAATAAAAGGTATCACTAATGATTTTTTCAAGAATCTTTATTCCTGTGATTCTGTGGTTAATCCGTCCCGTATCATTTCTCTTGTGAAACCATTGGTGACTGATCAAATGAATGAGGATCTTTGTAAGCCATTTTCTGAGCAAGAAATCAGCGATGCCCTATTCCAAATAGGGCCGTTAAAGGCCCCGGGGCCAGATGGATTTCCTGCCAGGTTTTTTCAAAGAAATTGGGGGCTTCTTAAGGAGGATATTGTTCGTGCCATCCAGCAATTTTTTATTTCTGGAACTATGCCTGAAGGGATAAATGATACAACTATTGTTCTTATTCCTAAGGTGAAGAATCCTCAGTCCATAAAAGACTTCCGTCCAATCAGTCTTTGTAATGTGATTTATAAGATTATCTCTAAGTGCCTGGTCAACAGACTAAGACCTCTGCTAGATGGTATGATTTCTCCTACCCAAAGTGCATTCATCCCTGGAAGATCAATATCTGATAATGCACTTATCGTGTTTGAATGTATGCACTCTTTAAATACGTTAAAAGATAGCCGCGGTGAATTTTGTGCATATAAGTTGGATCTCGCTAAAGCGTATGACCGTGTTGATTGGAATTTCTTGGAAAGAATGCTTCAAGCGTATGGTTTTGCTCCAACATGGATTAAGTGGATCATGTCTTGTGTTACCACTGTGAAGTTTGTTGTGCGTTTGAATGGCCAGTTGTTAGAGCCTTTTCATCCTTCTCGTGGTCTCAGGCAAGGGGATCCACTATCACCATACTTATTCCTCTTTGTGGCTGAAGCATTGTCGTTGCTACTTAATGATGCTTCGGCAAGAGGGGCTATTCAAGAGTTCCGGCTAAACAGACATGCCCCAGGTATATCTCATCTCCTTTTTGCTGATGATAGTCTCCTATTTTTTAAGGGTAACTTGGAGCAAGCTCTGAATATTAAAGGCATTTTGTCGGCTTATGAGGAGGGAACTGGCCAACTATTAAGTCCGGATAAATGCTCCATATTATTTGGCAAAAATTGTTCTATGGAAGACCAGGTGTCTATTCTGGTTATCCTTAAAATCACGATTGATGGTTTTGAGGATAAATATCTAGGCTTGCCTATTCCAGAAGGTCATATGAAGGCAGGTAAGTTTCAATCCACCAAAGATAAGGTGCTCAAGCGGGTTTCAGTTTATATTGAAAAATATGCTTCGAGCGGAGCGAAAGAAATCCAGATCAAGTCTATTATTCAAGCTATTCCCGTGTTTGCAATGGGTATTTTTAAATTCCCCGCTTCACTGTGTGAGGAGTTATCCCAGATTATCAGGAATTTTTGGTGGGGCGATGTAGAGAATAGGAAAAGAACGCATTGGCTGGCTTGGGATAAGATGACGAGACCAAAAAGTGAAGGGGGTATGGGCTTTCGTGATCTTCGGCTTTTTAATCAAGCACTCCTGGCGAAACAAGCTTGGCGTCTTTTGGTTTTTCCGAACTCTCTGTGTGCTAAGGTGATGAAAGCTAAATACTATCCTCATGGGCACCTTATTGATACGGTATTCCCTCAAGCTACTTCCCTTACTTGGCAAGGAATTATGCATGGCCTTGAATTGCTAAAAAAAGGCATTATTTGGAGAGTGGTCAATGGGACTAGTATAAATATTTGGAGGAATAATTGGATCCCTAGGGAATCTGGCCTACAAATTTGTGGTAAAAAGAGCAGAACTAGGATCAAATTGGTTTCCGAGTTATTTTTGAGTGCAACCAGGAGTTGGGATGAGAACCTGATAAGGCATCTATTTTATATTCATGATGCAGAGGAAATCCTAAAGCTCCGTATTCTTCGAGTGGGCGAGGGAGACTTTATTGCTTGGCACCACGAGAAAAGTGGCTTGTTCTCCGTGAAGAGTGCGTATAGACTAGCTCTGAATCTTAAAGAGCCGAGGAGTGTTTCTGGCAATTCCAGTGATGCCATAAATGGGGATAGGAGGCTCTGGAATATTATTTGGAATGCTAATGTCCCCCAAAAAATTAAAATTTTTGCCTGGAGGGCTGCTTCTAATAGTTTGGTGGTTCAACTCAATAGGGTTAAACATCATCAAACTACTCTAGGTACATGCTCAATATGTGGTATTGATGATGAGTGTATTTTCCATGCTTTGGTGGTTTGTCCCAAGGCTCGTGCATTCCGCATGGCTCTGAAGGAAGTTTGGAAATTACCAGCGGAGGAGACCTTCAAATATTCTGGACCGGATTGGTTCCTTATTCTATTGGACCAGTTAACTACGCCTGTTCGTGAGCAAACTATATTCATGTTTTGGAGAGCTTGGCACTTGAGGAATGATTTGATCTTTGGTAAGGGAATGGAATCCATCTCAGCCTCGGTAAGTTTTGTCGAAAATTATTGGGCATCTTTCTCGTCTTGTCTTGCTAAAATGCAGGTGGAGATATGCAGTAAGGGGAAGCAAGTGGAGTTGGATCTTCAGCCAACCAATAACATTGAGAGGCAGGTTACTCTTTGGAGGCCACCTACCCCAGACGTCTATAAGATTAATGTCGACGCAAGTTTTGTGGAGGCCATTGAAGCTGCGAGCGTGGGGGTGGTTGTTAGAAATCACCGTGGACAAGTGATCCTACCCTCCTGGGATTATATTGGTACTTGCTACAGCGTTGAGGAAGCGGAACTTAGAGCGTCCTTGTCCGGCCTATATATTGGTATGACTCTAGACATGCCCGTCATTTTGGAAACTGACTGTTCGTTTGTAGCCTCCGTTTTTGGTAAAGAATATGTGGACAGATCATCCCTTGTTGATCTAAAGAAGGAAGCTGTAGATGTCTCGAAGTTGTTGGTGAATTTACAGATTTCTAAGATCAACAGGAAGGCTAATATGGTGGCTCATGAGATTGCAAATTTTAGTTTTGATAATAGTTCTGATGGTATTATGTTTCATTCTGTTCCGCCCTTCGTGGCAAAGTTTGTAACGAATGATTGTATGAACATTTTAAGTTAATTAATACATGGAGGGGTTTTTTCAAAAAAAAAAAAAACTAGACAGAGAGAGAGAGGGATCCAGGCGGAACGAGAGGACGGGCATGGGGCATCACCTGGGCGCTGGCCTGCTGGCGCCTGGCGCTGTGGCTGGCTGGGCCGCTTGGCCTGGCTGGCCATGGCCTCGCCTAGCCTGTGGCTGGGCCGGTTGGCCTGGCCGGTGCAGGCAGATTTGTTTTTTAAGAAAAAATCGATTTTTTCAGAAGCTTAAAGCAGCAAAAGACAATAAAAATAAATTCTAAAAATACCATAAAAATTCTCATAGATATATGGTCTTATATATGACCTTGTGAACTTTTATCCGGCTTAAAATGCAAATTTTAAAAATAAACATTTTTGCTAAGCTAATAAAATTTGCATCAAAATAAATTGCAAATAAAACCCAATAAATATATTTTGATTTCAAATTCAATTTCCAATATTTCCCTTCTGTTTTTCAAGAAGTCCTTTTATCTTCTCTGTTTATTTTCTTTTGAAATAATGGAAGTGAATTTTGGTGAAACCAAATTCCAAATTTTGAAATTTCAAAAATGGATTTAGGGAAACTTCCAACTCTCTTTTTGGTCCTTGAGTTGCTCAAAGTCCCTTGGATCTGATTCAAATGAAAACCAATGGGGCAAAATGCATAAATCATGGATGCATATGAATGATCTATTTATGAGGGGGTGGGACTGGCGACTATTGCGCCGGCGGTGGTGGTGAGAAACGCACCGGCGGTAGTGCCAGCTATGGCGTGAGATTGGATCAAGATCTGATTACCAAGTCAGAATAGATGGAATGGTTTTGCTGTGCCTGTAGCTACGGACTTGCATAGTATTAAATAATACCACAAACTCGGTTGCCAAGTACAAGAGATTACAAGATCATATTTACAAGGAAACCATCCTAGATAATCTGTCAAATATAATTACAAAGATTACATACTGATGTATAATACATTAACAGAGGAAAGGCTTGGGCTTTGCCCGATAGACACTAGGGGTTCATATGGTCGGTTTGGACACACATGTTTGGCCATTAGAATTAGTGGCATGGAATCAATAGTGCCTTGGGTGCACTATTGGGCGTGCTCTGGGGTTTCCTTGATTCCAGGGGTGATAAGAAGTTTTCTAAGATGTTTTGCCATGGTCCTGGGGTGACATTTGACCAAGTCTTGGTTCTGGGGATCAGCAGAAGATGAGGGAGAGAGAAAGTGCTCCTGCCCCCTGATCAGATCAATGGAATCATGCATTTGGGCAGGGAATTTGACAAATTGACCAGTGAGACTTGCACTAGCTAAGCTTCATTGCAGGACTGAGCTCTGCTAAAGATTTGGTGGCATTTGGAGAAACGTGTCTTCACAAAACTTTCAAAACTAGAATCTGCATGAAGTGGAAAAGAGGAAGAAATCCAAACCAAATGAATGATATGGTAGCTCAAAATTGGCAGGGTGGATACGTGACAACATTTAGCCATCCCAAAATTATTTGGGAATTTCTGGAGAAAGTTGTCCATGTAAAAGTTTCGAACCCTACAAATGTGCAGAATTGAAAATTGTAGATCTAGGAATATTTTTTAATATTACCATAAGTTAAAACTCTTATATATGGGAACTGTTTGTCCCCTAAGTCTCTCTATTTTTTCTCAAATAGTTTTGAAACAAAAAATAATTTTAACCTATTAAAGATAATTTCTGGCCTTTAGAGAAAACCTTTAAATAAAAAAATACTTTTATACCTTTTAAAATAATAGTTTTGTGCTTCTGGCATATCCTATAGGTAATAGGATCCAAATATATTTTTTCAAGGTTTTGTTCCACCTAATTTAATGACTTGTAGTTCAAGCCTCATGTTAGGGGGTTTTGAAAATCTATTTTTGTTTTGAAAATAGATTTTTGTGAAATCATTTTGGAAAATAATTATTTTTAGGACCTAAACCCATGTCATGATCCGTAGGAGAAAATTTGGAGTGAAAAAACTGAAGTAGAAGTACCGCATGATTTTTTCTAGTCCTAGAGCACTTTTATCAAGCAAGGCACAATCTAACATATAAAGCCTCTTAGGGTACCCGCCGTTCTAGCGCCATCGCGGTCTCGGATGAATCCGGCGCGCACATTCTACCCTGTACCTGGTTGGTCCTTTTAATCTCGCTGTCAAACATCCCGACGTCCATTTTTTTTGTACGTTGGTTGCTTGAGTTGGACTGAATGACGGTTGGGCCACCCTTGTGCGCGGGGCCACCAATTCAGCGGGTAATGCGGCAGCAGCAGCTATCGCGCGCGTGCGCCAGCGGTGAACGTGGGTGGAAGGGCGTGGGGCGCGGGGTGTGATGAATATTTTTTACCGTCCTCCCCTAGACCCGGTTGTGGCTCCTCTGTTCCAGCCGTGGTGGCCCCAACTGTCGGTCTCTCGAGTGGCCAGTTGTTGGTTGGTTGGTTCCTTCCGCACAACGTGATAGGCTGGGGTCGCGCGCCTCGTACGTGCCTGCTGACCAGGCGACACGACATGGGTGGGTGGATGGTGCGTCGCTGCTTTTTTACCCGTTGTGTCTATACCCAGCTGCGTTGGTGGCCCCTGCTTCAGGATGGTCCCGCATGGCAGCGTGTTGGGCGTGTGTGGGAGGCGTGTGCTTGCTTGTGTTGCCTGCAGGGACCGCGCGACGCGCGTGGGGTGGGTCATGTGGGGGTGTAATTCTGCTTTTCTACTCGCTCTTCACTTACCCAGTTGTGTTGTTGTCTCTCTCCTCTTTTGGTCCCACATGTAAGTGTAATGGGTGGCTCGTTCCGGATGAGGGAGAGTCGTAGAGACGTTTCTTTCCAGGAAAGATGGCCCTCTTCTCCCCACGTTCTCTATACCGGGGTGGGTGGGTCCATGAGTGCACGTTCCCCACTTCACTCCCCTCTCCCCCCTCTTTGATTCCCCATCCACCGCCGCCTCCTCTCTCGCCTCACCGCCGGCCTCCTCTATGCCCCTTCCTCTCCCTCTCGGACGAGGCCTAGCTATGGCCACCCGTGCCGCATCCTGCATCTGGCGCGGGAGCGTGTGGTGGTGACTAGCCGAGCCGTCTCGCTGGTGGCTCGAGCACGGACCCTTGCGACGGCGTCCGGGCGAGGCCGGGCACAAGGCGGAGCTGCGGCCGGCGACCCGGCACCCGCGCTTGCCCGGCGGCGGGACCGTCTTCGTCGTGGCCGGTGGGAGAGTTGGGCGGCAGCAAGCGGTGCGGCGAGGGGAGGCGCATGGGCGAGAGGGTGGGGCTCTTGCTAGCCGCTCTCCCGTCCCGTTGGTTTCTTGCGGCCACGGTGGCGTTTCTCAGATCGAGCTGGATGGCGCGACGGGGGCGTGGCACAGGTCGACTTGGGAGCGCATCCGGCATCCCGGTGGCCACGTAGTGGCTCTGGTCGCCGGGAGGGCTTAATTCTGTGGTTAATTCCATCCACCCCTCCTATTCTCACTTCTCTTTCTCTTCTTGATGCAGGGCCGTGATGTGATTCACCCTGTCCAGAGGGTAATTTCTGCGTGTGATTTGGGTAAGGATCTGGGTGCTGTTCGTTTGCTCACTGTGTTTGTTCCTAGGTGAGCCTCTCTCCTTTTCCCATGCTCTTACCTGCTCAATAAAATGCTTGTGTGGCTGCAAGCTATTTATCTGCCTTGGGTTAGATTCCTTTTGGTTTCTTGACAAACATGAAAAAAATGGAGGTGAAGAGGAGAGGAGGAATTACTTCATATGTTTAGGCAGCACGAGATTTCTAAAGTTAGTTTACAACTTCTTAGCCAATTTTGGTTGTCTTGCAAAGTAAAAAAAAACAAGTAAATAGTTTGCTTATTCCCTAAGTAAATCAGTGTTATGTTCGTCGGGTCCATCTAATCACTTTCTCGTGCATCCAGGTCGGCACCGCTGTTGTCACCGGCAGAATGGCCGACTGGCCATGGGCGGGCTCGGAGCCCTCTGCGAGCAGGTAACTGAATTTTCTGACCAAGGAGCTTTCTAAACCTGTAAAAAATCATTCTGACAGTTGTTGACTGGTAAATATGTGGAACTATTTCAGGTGAAGGAGCTTAATTTCCAGGGGTATGAGGTGATTCTGGTCGCCTCCCGCGCCGCCGGCGTTGAGGCAGAGGCTCAAGTACGGAAAGCTCATCAACAGCAGGTTGCAGACCATTTTTTCTCACAGCAGTTTACTGACGGTCATTGCCTCTGGTTATCGTCAGTGCTTGTGTGGTGATAATTCTCCTTGCTTGCAGTTTCGCCGATCTGCAGAACCCATAGTTCGACCTGGATGGGAAGGCATGCGCTGCCGTCGGCCAGAGTGGCCTCATGGCTATCTACGATACACTATTTAGCCAGGTGGGTTTGCTAACTGTTGTTCTTTCTTTTATTGTTGTTGTTGAGGTATGGTCTTTCTTGCTCATCTCCAATCAAATGCTTGTGAGCTGAAAAGTTCTTGTTTGTTTGTTTCCCTTCCTGTTCAAGTTGTTCATCTTCTGTGTCGTTAGCCAGCAAGGTTAGATGTGCTCTCATTGCCACGCTTGATTGCTTCTTGCAGCATGTTCTTGTTTGAATATGTTTACCCTGGTGATTTGCTTTCTGTTTGCTGCTTGGGCAAACATGTGTGTCCCCTGTTTTCGGCAGTACATCTTCGGGTTAGTGCTGTGGGCGAAATGTGTGCAGCAAGTAGTAGTTGTAGCTGCCCATTATGAATATTGTGCCTACAGCCATGGTTGACACACGTATTAAGTGGTAGTTACTCCGTACACATAGAAGGACGGTTTAGTGCGGAGAGGTTTATGAAGGCCTACTGGAATTAATTATTTCAGAACACTTACCCCTTCTAAATTATATATTAGCAGGGTTGTGCTTATATGTCCCTCTTTAGATAGTTCTTGGGGAGACGGCATATTTATATTTCTAATTTAGGCTACAAAATGGATTTTATTCGTATGTCTGCTATATTTCAATTGTATTGTCTTTCCTTCAATCAATTGACAAGTTCTTGCTTCTTTTAATATTATTTCTCTTCAATCAGTTTATGAATCCTTAGTTCATTTAGTGTTATCTCTTTACACAGAAGATCCTACTTTCATAACTGATGTGCTATTCTCACATGCAATTAACTTGATCTGGTTAGAAAGAATCAATGGTTGGTGCTTGTTAATTGCATTAATAGTAGTTGTTGTGTTCTGTGGTGATTATATGTGCCACACATGAAGTATTGTATAAATGTGCTTTTATTGTTCAAGAAGCAAGAATTTCTGCCATTTTTTGTTGTCTTTCATCTTGGTATAGCTACAAATCTGCTGCATATGTTTTAAAGATTAGGCATCTCGGGATAGCTACAAATCTGTTGCATACGCCTTTAAATATAGGCAGAGAAAATTTTACCAATTGGTGGCAGGTTCCTTTTTGGTTTGCTACGTTATTTTGCTGTTTATTAGGCAACACACTAATTTCCCTTTGCTTACTAATGCCATGATTCCTTTTATGTTTCTGGTAAAAACAGTTGGGTAATTCTTCTGTTGCTTCACGGATCTTCCTGCACGTTGTGTCTGTATTACTGCCACTGAAGATATACCTCAACTGAAGATCTAGCTTGTGACGATGATATACCTAAGGTTAGTGTTATTATTACATATGGGGAGAGGTTTATGAAAGCCTACTGAAACTGATTATTTGGTTACACTCACCACTTCCTTTGGACAGAAGTCGTTGTCTGAACGTACTGACCATTGTGTTATGCAGTGTTGGTCTATACTTTAATGCACCTGTGTTCACGCATGGCCAGCTTTATGTAGCAGTGTCGCGTGTGACCTCAAAAAAGGCTTTGAAAATCCTGATTGAACATGAAGATGGTACTACTGATTCTCAGACCAGGAACACTGTGTTTCGTGAGCTCTTCCACTCCATTTCTTATAATCCATGCTGGTGGTGTCTTTTACAATACATGCATTATTCTATTTACCCTGTTCGCTATGGCCGGCCAGTCTGTTCTAGCTGATTCATGTGGTCGTCCGATATGTGTGGTGCCAACTGCCATTTCTTTGCTAGCTGATGTCCGTAGTCTTTTGGTTCATACAGCTTAGTGCCTCATATATGAATGCTCTTTTTGGGTTCTTCAATTTCTCTTACCCCCTATCTTTTGCTGCTACACTGATTATACGCCTGTTCTACCCTGATGCTCTTTCTTCATGCTGGTCCTATGTCACGGGTGTTAATATCTACTACCTATTTACCGCTTGTTGTGCAAAATCTTTAGGTTATTGTAAATCATTCCCTGCTGTATAAAGTTTGGTTTTAGTCTGTTGCATTTTGTTGGTTCCTATCTTGCCAATGTCTACAGCAATATGCTTTCTTGATAGCCTATTTTGCTTCACATTTTTTGGGTATGCCACTTCTCTAATGAGTGGGTGCATCTCTTCTTTGTTTTATCATTCTATATTTTTTTCCTAACCTTTTTGGTATTCTGCTTTCTCCTTGCAGATGGCAAGCACCATTTTGTTGGTTCCTGCCTTGCCAATGTCTACAGCAATGTGTGCGGCCTTTGTCTCATCTGTGGCATTACCGTGGGGCGTGGGGCGACTCATAATGGGCCTATCAAGCATACTGACCTTGTGATGATAGATAAAGAGGTTGATGTCAGTGCCATTCAGATAAATATATTTTTAGCCCTTTGAATTGAAAAATGAGTGCTTCTTGGTTGTTTCTGTTGTTGGTCTAGAAGATTCTTGGTGCTTCTTGGTGCTTTTACTACATGTCCAGTAGTATACTATGCTAACCCACATAAATGACAAAGTCCTGCGCTAATCCTTGTTGGCACTTATTGGTGTGTTAACTAAATGGTTTAGTCCCGCGCTTCATAGAAGCAGTTTTAACTAAATGTAATGAACTAATTAAGCGCCTTCTTTTATTGTTGGCTAATCCTTTGGTTTTATTGCATGCTACATTCTATATGATGATACGCTACGACTCTACTAAGTCCAGGCACTATAAACCCTATGTCAGCTATGTATGAATTTGGAATCCATATTGCAGAATTATTTGCTACTGTTGTATATAATGCTATCTCAGCTTCCCAATGAACGATGCATGCCTTCACCTTCAGGCACAAGGCAAAGTGTGTCCGCCTATGAGGACATCATCATAAACCTTCAGTGTCACCTGAATGCCTTGTGTACCAGACTTATGTTTATAATGGTCTTATGCTATCTCCACATTAGTTTATCTTTGTGTATGGATTACTAACATCACTTTCTTACTCACTACTTACATTGCTTCTAACTAGCTTCTTGCGCCATTGGCGCAACCGGGTCATCTAGTATTCAAAAAGTTAAAATGAGAGAGAACCATTTAAAATAAAATGCTAAATTTTAAGGATCCAATTAACACTATTGGCTCTAAGTTGACTGGATACAAAATCTAGGATGTTAAACCATGTTCATGGATGGATAATGTGCTCGTTTTAGGGGATAACACTGCAGATGGCCTAAAATGCACTAAATTGATAATATTGACAAGACCCCAATGGTACAAATTTGTGGCATATATTTCATTGAATATTTGTATACTGCCAAGGAGAATGAAATAATTGCCAAACTCTATATTGTGGAAGCTACGCGTTGCACTTTTTTGAAGTGTTGGGAAGCTTGTGAATAAATAAGTTTATACTAGTACATATGCCCGTGCGTTGCAACGGGCTCCTCATCTTTGTTGTAACGTCCCCAAAAGGTGTGGCAGCCTCGATGAGCGCGTGATCCCTCCCTCGTACCGTTCTACCCAACAATTCAACCTAGGGGAATGCAACATCCAAAAGATGCCACTCAGCTATGAGGAGACCGCGTCTTCCTCTGACTCCGACCTCCATCTATCATAATAACGACCTGATGCTGCGGCATGGCGTCATCTAAATAGTGCCAACCAAAATCATCTTTCTGTATACTAGTAAAAAAGCATGATTTAGGAACGTAATCCCGAAACATGAGCTCACAAGTAGACCTAAAGACAGCATATGAACAAACTCGAAGAAACTTCAATGCTAGTCCTTCACAAAGTTGAAAGAACTGCTGGATTAAAAAAAATTCAGTGTTCCAATAAAGGAATTTTTTCCACCGATAATATGCACCTATAACTCCATCTATCATAATAACGACCTGATGCTGCGGCATGGCGTCATCTAAATAGTGCCAACCAAAATCATCTTTTTGTATACTAGTACAAAAAGCATGATTTAGGAACGTAATCCCGAAACATGAGCTCACAAGTAGACCTAAAGACAGCATATGAACAAGCTCGAAGAAACTTCAATGCTAGTCCTTCACAAAGTTGAAAGAACTGCTGGATTAAAAAAAATTCATAGTGTTCCAATAAAGGAATTTTTTCCACCGATAATATGCACCTGTAACTTGATTGGTGTTCATCATAAAACATGTTCCTATGTTAGCATGTCTGCATGAATCTCTATTAGCATGCTTGTATGAACCTCTGTTAGCATGCACAAATCACTGAATTAGGTTGTGAACTTTAATTTTTCTAAAGAACCTGACATGACTTCTCTGATATCTTCTTAATTAAGCTACAATCTACTGTGACCAAATTAGGATCTTGATTAATTATTACACTGAAGCGGGTTAGCTACTTTGGTTCAATGACAAAATATATGATGGTGTTTTGCTAAAGGAGAACTCCCTCCGTCCGGAAATACTTGTCATCAAAATGAATAAAAGAGGATGTATCTAGATGTATTTTTGTTCTAGATACATCTCCTTTTGTCCATTTTGATGACAAGTATTTTTGGACGGAGGTAGTATATGGTAGGAAAGCTATTATCTGAACCAAAGAGGGTAAAAGTGGTTGTTGCAAACTCAGAATAAATAACCGCAGATTGTAAACGGCAGAACCTACCTTGTCAACATATTCTATCTGTAGGCACAGAACACAAAATATCTTGTGAATTACATGCCACATGTATTGTAAAGAAGCCTAGTTTAAGTTGAATATGTAAGTCGCGGCTCATAAGCCCCTGCCAGATCTGAAATGGAGATGCATATACATAGAAATCATGCACAGATAGGTGTATGGCAGGGCACATGTTACCTTGTTCATACTGTCCATGGTCCAATTATATTCACCGGATCTTGTAGCACATTGGCCAAATAGTGCAATATAACAATTCAATTTGCAAGTATACTGAAGCAAAGCATGCACATTGAGTGTTGTTTGGAGGAGCATCGGGAGGTTTTCAGTAACCAATAGAAGAAATTCTGGATTTTTACACCCTAGTCACAACCTGGGTCTTAACAATACAGAAGAAGCCCAACTTTATTTGCTTTACTTCTATCGAGAAAAGCAAGAACATGAGTTGCGCTTCAACTGGCTTATAACATGGTGAATGTGACCATATGTTACACAGATGAGTTCGAATTCTTCGTGCTCTCTCTTGCATTTTTCATTGAGTTGAAGTTCCATTATCGTGCCCGGTGACTACGAAACAATATGTTTGAGGAAAATATTCATGTTTCAATCAAAATACTAAGTACAATAGATAAAATTACTCAGAAATATGTTGTATCATGGCAAACCCCTTGTTTTTAAATAACATGTACGCTAATCTGTAGAGTTAGTTACTTAAAACAGAAATAAAAGATGAATTAGCATGTCATTATCAGTAAGAAACAATCCTATGAATGATCGCCACCTAACTACAACAACAAAATTTCATATTTTTCGTATGACTTGCTCCACCAAAGATTTTTGTGTCTCTAGCTAGTAAAATGGCAGGATAAACTAAAATGTATCAGTTCTGGATGGATAGCAAAAAGGATGAAGATCACTACAGAAAAGAAACAAAGAATATACACATACAGATGTAAGGCACACATGTGAGATGAAATAGGCAGAATAATTTTTTCACTGGTCACGAACAATGTCCAGTATCGTTTTTAATGTGTTCCTATATCAGAAGGCTATTAGGCAGCCAAAGTAGGATGAAGAAGCATATGAAAGAGAGCTTGAATGCCTACTGTTGGGAGAAGTGTTTAATGTATGAGATACACTAACCCGATAAAACCCACTTTACCATAGTCTACATAATCCAGATTCCTGCATGTATATAGTGAACCGGTAAAAAGGTTACACGAACCAATGGATGCATGATAAGAGAGGGACTCGTATTAAAAGTAGTTTGCCCATGAATATCATGGAAATCTTGTGTTGTGATGATGCAACAGTAGCGTTCTGATAACAGCATGCTGATATCTGCCACATTTAAGTTAGGCACATCATGGAAGTCTAGAAATTATGTATATATAAGTTAGGCACATGAGATAATATTCTTTGTAAGTAACAGTAGAAGCAAAAATCTGCTAGTTCTAAATTTGAAGGCTGCAAATCTACACATTCAGATCCACCGATTAATGTGTTAACGTGGCAGAGACGACATCTCTACTGCTCTAGGAGGCGCTTTTGAGTGTCTGCCCCAACGTTTAGGAATTGCAGCTGGGCTGCGGAAGAGCTAAATAACTAACCGCGATCTCCATATATCTATTGTGAAGATAAGTATAATAAGCAAGGATAAATTTTGACAGTTTACCTTCATACATCAACACAAATTGATGTATACTATCGTTCTTATGTAGCCATGGCCACCATACAAAACAACGATGAAAAAAAATTTGAGGTTCATCATTTATATTCCAAGATATGGGAATAAAAGGACAATTTACACAGAAGTTCACTGGGGTGAATTTATAAAATTAGCTTGGAATTACTACAGTTTCTCTGTTGGTTCACTTTTCATAAATTTCCCTTTGATTCAGTCGCTGACAAATGATTTTATAACAGAAAACTAACTTTAAAGACTTCATGCATGTAAATAATAATGCGGCATAAGGTTTTTCTGTTCATTAGTGTTCACATCGCAAGAAAACAGAACTGCACATATGCTAAAACTAAAGAAAGGTTCCTGCAACTCATAATATGACTAATCTGTATGGACTGGAACTGAACCACTTTGAAAAAAACATTCGTAGGCAAGACCAGAAGATCGGAATCTAGTTTCTCTAAGGGCTCAGATCACAAAGATATATAAGATGAGTATTTAAAATATGGCAAAAGGGAGCAAACCATGCATGCATGGAGGAGATGTTATGAAATGTCAGTTATATCATCAGTCCATTACTTGAGCATCTTCGACAACAAATCCATCAGGGAGCACGGCCTCCTGGAGCTAATCAAGGCTGAAGTAATACAAATTGTAAAGTATTCCTCCGTCCGGAAATACTTGTCATCAAAATGAATAAAAGGGGATGTATCTAGATGTATTTTAGTTTTAGATACATCCTTTTCTATCCATTTCGATGACAAGTATTTTCAGACGGAGGGAGTACAACAGAACCAAGCCACCAATTTCCAAGTGATCTTGCATGACCAATGCCAACTATCATTATTACATATTATCAGAATGTCGAGGTAAGGAGTATTTTAACTACCAAACTGTACTGCTAAGTTTTATTTTGTTCCAAACAGTGTGCCAATTCACATGGACCAAGCTTATATGTGGTACTTCAAACCCACAAACTAAACTGATTTCTTAGTTCAAATCATACTTTTATGTAGGAAAAAGCTAGCGCGGCTCCTAGGAACCCTAACCAATGTTGCTTTGGTTTTACAATTTCATTGCTTCTAACTTCCAAATCAAATTGTTCTTTGTAGGATCGAAAGTAGGTCTAGAGGGGGGGGGGGGGGGGGGTGATTAGACTACTTGACAAAATAAAAATCTAACATTTTCCCAATTTTAATTGTTAGCGGATTTTAGCAACTAGTACAAGTCAAGCAATCAACCTACACATGCAATTCTAAGAGTGTAGCAGCGGAGGTTATTGTCTGTGAAGTGGTGCAAAGAAGATGTCGCCGGGATGCGGACCTGCATGACAGAATAATATGTGGCGAAGTCAATACGCCCCCCCCCCCCCCCCCCCCCCCCCAAAAAAAGATATGGATCTGATAAAAAATTGTGGGAGCGCTGCTCTGTTTTGCACCTCAAAGTAGTTGGTGCATCTCTGGCGGAAGGATGCGGACGGAGAGTTAGGACGGGGGATGCCGAGCAGCGAAAGCCACCAAAGCGTGGCACCAAGGAAGGAGCTGAACATATAAATTTTACATCACTACTTTGAATTAATGTCATAAACATTTTTTTGATTGAATGGTACTGTCGTAAACCAATCGAAATTGAAGAAAGACTACCACGATGTGTTAGCTTTACCTGAGATTTGGACCAACAGAGACCGAGCACATCCTTTGATCACCCTGCAAAGGTCCTCCTTCTCTCTCAACCACGAGGCGCACACCAAGCTAGCATTGGCCAAACACATGGATCTGTTTTTCCCCCAATTCCCATGTTCCATCTCCAGCTTGCTCTTTATCGACGAGTGAGGATTATCTTTCCTACTGGAACAAAAATCCCTTCTCTTTCCTGCTGCTATTCCTCTCCTTTTTCCCTATCACACAGGGATCAAATCCCTTGATTTCAGTCTCTAGTTTTGGGGATGCAGAGGCGTGCGGGGTGGGGGGGTGGGGCTTGGTCCTCCTTGGGGAGGGGATTTTGCTGGAGGAGTGGGGGCCAGCTCGAGGGCGACCAGGTGGCGGAGGTGGCAAGGTGATGCGGCCGAAGGACGCTTGTTGGTTGGATCCCACGGCCTCGACCCGTTCCTTCGGTTGGGGAGCAACTCGCCATCAGCAGGGCTGGAAAAGGCATGGAAATTTGATGCGTGCTCGCCATCGGCGACGAACGGAACCGGAAGGAGGCCATTGCCAGGTGAAGCACAACGGCTAGGCGTTGCGCGGGATGCTGCGGATCCTGCTGAGCTCATTCGGATTTGGCAGCAGTGAAGCGAGGACGGGCACCGCGGAGCGGAGAAGATCGATGATGCAACACACACGGTATTCTTGGCGGCCGGTGCGCTCTCGTATCAACTAGATAGGAAGTGCGGCTTACCGCACCCGGCAGCACCGCTGCCGGGTACAAGTCATATCCGGTCCAATAAACAACGTATCTATTGTTGCAAAAGTACTTGTTACAAATGGATCAGTTAAATGCATCAAATTTACATCAAAAGTATGGCATTGCCTTTATAACATAATTATGACCAATACATAACATCAGTTCAAGTAATGCCAATGGGCAGTGCAATCAATCATACCAAAAACAAAGTAGCATTTTTGGCAAAAGTAAACCAACACGATGAGTCATTATATAGTCCAAAAGTAAGCCAAGACAATGGATCACAACTAAACAGATACAATAGTTGGGTCATGACATAGCTCAAGTGAGCTTGCTGCGAGATAAAGAACCTGGTTAGTTATGCTAAACTATAATACTTGATAGTTTGACTGGGTCATCTCGTTGCTTGACTCCTTACACGCCATGATCCTTGTGCTCTTGTGCTTGTTTGAAGAAAGCCACCGGTTGCAAAGACCTCATGCTCTCGCGCCTGACTCTACCTCCTCAAAACATATAGTTTCTTCTACAGATTATTGCTTCGATCCTTCAGATTGTGAACATGTTAGTGATCAGTCGCTCTATATTCTTGTTTTATTAGATTAAAAGGTTGAAGCTTGTTCTTGTATGCTTATCAAAGAGGAAATATGGTGGTCTGAATGCTATCCTAAGAAAGAAAGATCAACTATGTGGTACTCCCTCTGTCCCAAAATAAGTGTTGCTGATTCTACAGCTTTGTACTAAATCAGCAACACTTGTTTTGGGACCGAGGGAGTATTATAAAGTAAATCTGTTGAACCTAGTCAGAGCTGTGTAATTCTAAATGCTACTTTGGATATGTTTAGTTCCATCTTATTCTATAAAGAAAACATCAGCTATGGTATTGGAAAACTAAACACACCAACACTTATCAGAGCTAGAGCTACATATACTCGGGTCTTCTTACATATATTTTCAAAAGATTGTCTCAAGTAGTATTACTAAACTATAAACTAAACCAACCAAAAGCGTATTTCCAAATTCTAAGTACAAAATATGAGTGCTCACATCTTCCATAAGGCACATCATCTGCAATTAAGTGCACTTTGTAATTTTGAAATTATGAGAAAAAATTCATATTGCAAGGTACCTACAAATTTATGTTATAGCTCAATAGTCATGGGCAAAGTTAGCTCACCTGATAAAAAATTTCATTTGCACATTCAGTTCTATTATAAATCCATCTTCCATTGTATGAGAAAAACTCATCTTCAAGATAGTAATCAATACGCTGATGTTTGATTAGAACAAGCAAAAGCCTGCACTCTATTCTGATGGAGCCTCCAAAAGCAAAGCAACTAAAGCAAAGCAACTAAAACAAGTGATATAGTTTCAGTGCAGTATAACACACCAACGCATTACATATGACCCAATAAAAATTGGAATTGAAGCTTGCTGCACACCTACTGCCCCCAGCTACATCCAACCCGGCAAGACGTGCTTCATATCCGATAGGTTAGGAGAACAAAATTATCCATAGCACTATAGTACATTACATGCCAATGATGCATTCACTACCGGACTCGCGGTCTATGCCTACGGCCACGGGCCGTCGACATAGGCCCCTAAGCCGTCGGCATAGATCTATGCATACGGCTGCCGTCGGCATAGACCCGTCGGCGTAGATGTCGTCAGCGTAGTCTTATCAGACCGTCGGCATAGTATAGCCGTCGGCATAGGGGCCTATGCCGACGGCCTGGCGTCAGCCGTCGGCATAGTATAGTCGTCGGCAATGTTTTCCGTCTGACGGCCGCGGACGGCGCCGTCAAAAGCGCGGATGAATCATGTAATGCCATGTGGCAGATCTATGCCGACGGCAAAGCCGTCGGCATATCTCTGCCACGTGGCAACCCGTGGTACTCCTGGTGGCAGGGCTATGCCTACGGCAAAGCCGTAGGCATAGATGAATCTATGCCGACGGCTTTGCCGTAGGCATAGCTCTGCCACGTGTCGTCTCCTGGTTACTCGTGGCAGCAGAGATATGCCTACGGCTTTGCCGTCGACATAGATATGCCACGTGGCGAGCCCTGGTAACTCCTGGGCTTATATATGCCGACGGCTTTGCCGTAGGCATAGTTTTTTTTTGCGCACACTTCTCTTGCATGCTTCCGATCGCACACTTCTCTTGCATGCCATAAACATTGTTGTAGAAAACTTCCTTATATGCTCCCTGTCACCAAAATTTGTATACAATTTATTATTATTCCCTGTAAGAGACAAGTTGACATGAGATAAATACCATATATTCCCTGCGTGTGTGGTTATACATCTTTACAGTGACTGGTTGGGCAAAGTAGTATGCAAGGTGCCTACAAAGAAATTGTTAGGTCGAACTGCACTATTTTTTTTAATAGAAGACGATGATCATTTTTTTCCTAGAAATGTACAACTATTGCCTTTATTTCCTTGATCCTTTGTAGTTTATTATGCAGGTAGCTTTAATCGAACACATTGGTGGAGCTTCTTCAGAGGCTGCTAAAAGTTTGGGGTCTGCTTGGAGCTAAAAGTTTTTGGTGGATATACAAATTTGTTGCTCTAAGATATATGCATACAATTTTGACAGAAGCCCACTACCGTTTATTTATTGCTCCATTTTTTCATTCGCAAGGTACGGTGGAGTTTTATATTCTCTCCATTTTTTATTTTAATTATCACATTGTTTAGTTTTGTTGCTCTACATATTGTATAACTTTTCACTGTTAGCACAACAATTTTCTTTTATTTTGAGTTAAAGTTGTTTCGCCTTTTGTAGATGTTATGGTGCGCACATGCAAAGACCAGGTGTCTATAGTACATACTCCCTGCTTTGCGTTGTATATCAGTTCAATTTCATACTGAATTCATACAAATAGATCCATGTATTGCATATCAGTTTTGTGATTCATACAAGTAGATCCATGTATTACATACCAATATCCAATTCCAAAAGAAAGATATTTGTCCCCAAACTAGAATTTTTGTATGTGGTTCCCTTAAATTGAAGCACAACTCATTCCTTTAGTTTTTTTTGCTATAGTGATCTAGTTGAGGTCTCACCATGTAACTAAGGTCGTGTATTATCCAGAAAAGAACTGCTGGAGCTTGCAGATTTAATATATTTTTTGTCTCATTCTTGAAACGAGCATAAATACCTTAAAATTAATTTACCATTATGTCCTTGTTATCTTGCTCGGATATTGTTTTCAGAGTCTCATTTCTGTTTCAAAGATTATATAGACTAACTAGTGTAGTGATTACAGGAATAAGTATGTTATCCATGCTAAATTCCGCTTTAGTATATCTTTAAGAGGCTCAAAAATAGAAATAGCAATTTTTCTATGAATCGAGGAAGGGAAGAAGCTATTTTTAAGCGACTTGGAGACGTAGAGGAAGTCTCTGGAGGCACTGATGTGGAGATAAATATATGGCACTTTTACTAGTCCAGTACCACGGCACAGGATATATAACAGCTCATCTGACTTTTTTTTCGAAAAGGGGGAATTCCCCGGCCTCTGCTCATCTGACTTTTTGCATTGCACCAAGTTACAGACACATTGTTCTACCATTGTACATTTTTATTGGCAACACGGGGCCATGCCAAATTTTTTTCATAGTGTGATGTTAAAACTGTCGGCGTAGTTTTATACTGCTAAGTGCAATTTCACCATAAGATGAGCCGTTATAGCTTACCGTGCATTCTTTTTATTTGAACCAAGGCAAAAGCTTTGCTTGTTCTATTGATTAAGAAGAGGGCACTTGGCCTAGTGTATGCAATGTCTCTAATGGATTAAAGAGTGAATATACATTTACTCTTACAACGTTTTAGTTTAGGGCACATTGCCACAAAGTCTGACTGCTGGTTGCAGATATGTTTGTTACGATCAGTTTGTTCTTAATAGGTTCACTGAGGCAAAAAAAGTAAAATCATACGTTATCGTCTTCTTTTTTGTTAATAAAACTATGTTCCCTCCAATGTGGTGATGTTACACGTCACAGTAGTAGCTGCAATCTTATGTTACAAACAAAAAATCTAACCTCGCCTAATCTCGTGGTGGCTCGAAAGCAAAGCTTAATTTTACCGAATTTTTGTCCAAAAAGACTACCTGCCCAACGAAATTGACAAAAAAGACTACCTTCGAATGAAATTGACAGAAGAGACCAGCCCAGCCGTGACGGCAGGCGCGGCAACCGACGCGTGGCACCTGCCGCCACGCCGGCAGGCGGCAGCCCATGCCACCACATGGCCTGGCGGCAGCAGGCGCATAACATCCAGCAAGCACCCAAGAACGGAACGGGGGCTGCATGTGCTCCCTGCCGGTTAGTGGGGTGGCGGCAGGACTGTTTGTCTGCTGCTAGTTTCATCTATGTTTTGTTTCGTCTGCGTTTTGTTTCGTCTGACGAATAATACCACATATTCCTATGTCCCTGCTATTGATTCCTAGGCATGCAGTCCATTATTTTTGCAAATAATAATCGTTAATTTATGAATAATAATACGAGCCTCCGTCGCGGGCCTCATCATCGGCCTTCTCGCATCGGCCTCAACGCCACGCGGAACATCACCGCCGCAGGCCTCATTGTCGGCCTCCTCGCATTGGGCGATTCACCCGGCGGACCTTCACCGCCACGGGTTTCATCGTCGGCCTCTTCGCACCAGCCTCGTCGCCTGGCGGACATTCGCCGCCGCAGGCCTCATCGTCGGCCTCCTCGCGCTGGCCTCCTCGCCCAGCGGACCTGCTCCGCCGCGGGCCTGATCGTCGGCCTCTTCGCACCGGCCTCATCGCCCGTCGGACCTTCGATGTCGCAGGCCTCATCGTCGGTCTCATCGCCCAGCGGACCTTCGCCACCGGAGGCCGACGATGAGCCTGGCGACGGAGCAAGTTCGCTGGGCGATGAGGCTAGCGCGAGGAGGCTGGCAATGAGGCCCGCGACGGTGAAGGTCTGCCGGGCGATGATGTCGGTGCGAGGAGGCCCATAATGAGAAGCGGCGGGGAAGGTACGCGAGGAGGCAGACGGGTGTTGAGGCCGACGTGAGGAGGCCGACGATGAGGCCTGCGATGGAGCAGGTCTGCCGGACGATGAGGCTCGCGGCGGTGAAGGTCCGCTTGGCGATGATGTCGGCGTGAGGAGGCCGACGATGAGGCCTGCAACGGCGAAGGTCTGCCAGGCGATGAGGCCGGTGCGAAGAGGCCGACGATGAGGCCCGCGGCGGAGCAGTTCCGCCGGGTGAGGAGGCCAACGATGAGACCGCGGCGGTGAAAGTCCGCCGGGTGAATCCCGGCATGAGGAGGCCGACAATGAGGCTTGCGACGGTAATGTTCTGCCAGGCGTTGAGGCCGGTGCGAGGAGGCCGACGATGAGATCCGAAGGCTTTATTTGTAAATAAACGATTATTATTTGCAAATACAGTGCACTATATGTATAGGAATCAACGGTAGGGACATACGAATCTATGGCATTATTCATTAGACGAAACAAAACGCAGACAGAACAAAACACAGACGAAATGCCCTTATTTGTCAGACGAAACAAAATGCAGACGAAACGAAACGTAGGCAAACAGTCATGCCGCCACGCCACTAGGCAGCAGGGATCACATGCAGCCCCACGTTCCGTTTTGGGCGTTGGCTGGCTGTTATGTGCCAGTTGCCGCCTGGCCTTGTGGCGGCAGGTGCTGCCGCCTGCCAGTGTGGCGGCAGGTGCCACGCGTCGGCTGCCGCACCTGCCGCCACGGCTAGGGTGGTCTCTTCTGTCAATTTCGTTTGAAGGTGGTTTTTTTTGTCAATTTTGTTGGACGCGTGGTCTTTTTGAACAAAAAATCAATTTTACCGCAGCTAACAGAAAATCTTGCATCGTCTAAATTTGTGACCGCTGGCTCACGGAAAGGAACAATAATCTTACGACAGCTAATTGTTTATTTAGGGCGGTGGTAATCTTATGGCAGCTAATTGTTTACTTACGGTAGTGGTCGGGAGAAACAAAAGAATACGTGGCTGGAACTGCATGGACCGGCTAGGGTGAAGAATAACAATTCTTCACCCTGCGTGACGAATAGTCGATCCCTATATATATATATATATATATATATATATATATATATATATATATATATATATATATATATATATATATATGGAAAATCCATCCTACCACCCGGTGGTAGTTACCCCACATATCTTATATATTACCATGTGCTACTATATATACTATTTTATTATTTAAATATGTTCATATAATATATCTAAGATATTTCAAAGCAAGTTACATGAAAAAATTGCATATGAGCCCATAGTTTTTGTTATATTTATGAAATACGTACATATTTGTATGTAAAAAAGAGCATACTCAAAACATGGTACATACTACCTAAAAATTAGTATATATACTACCTAATCATTGTTATATACTACATACTACATGTACATAATCTCGATTTCGATAGATACTACATACAACATACAAAACGCAAGTGGTGGTAACTACCACTGCTTGTACACACACTAGCAAAAGTGCTTGTGCGTTGCAACAGGAGAAACAAATTATCACACCGAAACTCTTATCACACTTAGCGCTCTATCCTTGTTACCACTTATTTTCTTTGTCCTCATTGTCAGTCACGCTGTCCACTACACGGCGAGCGTTCCACGGGGGGGAGGCCATGGAGGAGGAAGCACAAGGGGAGAACCTCTCCTCCTCTCTCTTGGTGGCACCGGAGTGCCATCGAGAGGGGAATCATCGCCGCGGTGATCGTCTTCATCAATATCACCATCATCATCCTCATCTCTTTTACGCGGTCCACTCTCCCGCACCCCGCTATAATCCCTACTTGAACATGGTGCTTTATGCCACATATTATGATCCAATGATGTGTTGCCATCCTATGATGTTTTGAGTAGATATTCGTTGTCTTTGGGTTGATTGATGATCTAGATTGGTACAAGTCGTACGTTTTATTTTGGTGTTGTCCTATGGTGCCCTTCGTGTCGCGTAAGCGTGAGGGATTCCCGCTGTAGGGTGTTGCAATACGTTCATGATTCGTTAATAAAGAGGACTTGATGCTTTAATGCTATGGTTGGGTTTTATCTTAATGATCTTTAGTAGTTGCGGGTGCTTGCTAGAGTTCCAATCATAAGTGCATATGATCCAAGTAGAGAAAGTATGTTAGATTATGCCTCTCCCTCATATGAAATTGCAATGACGACTACTGATGACCCACAAGTATAGGGAATCTATCGTAGTCCTTTCGATAAGTAAGAGTGTCGAACCCAACGAGGAGCAGAAGGAAATGATAAGCGGTTTTTAGCAAGGTATTCTCTGCCAGCACTGAAATTATAGGTAACAGATAGTTTTGTGATAAGATAGTTTGTAACGAGCAACAAGTAACAAAAGTAAATAAACTGCAGCAAGGTGGCCCAATCCTTTTTGTAGCAAAGGACAAGCCTGGACAAACTCTTATATAAAGAAAAGCGCTCCCGAGGACACATGGGAATTATCGTCAAGCTAGTTTTCATCATGTTCATATGATTCGCGTTCGGTACTTTGATAATTTGATATGTGGGTGGACCGGTGCTTGGGTGCTGTCCTTACTAGGACAAGCATCCCACTTATGATTAACCCCTATTGCAAGCATCCGCAACTACAAAATAAGTATTAAGGTAAACCTAACCATAGCATGAAACTTATGGATCCAAATCAGCCCCTTACGAAGCAACGTATAAACTAGGGTTTAAGCTTCTGTCACTCTAGCAACCCATCATCTACTTATTACTTCCCAATGCCTTCCTCTAGGCCCAAATAATGGTGAAGTGTCATGTAGTCGACGTTCACATAACACCACTAGAGGAGAGACAACATACATCTCATCAAAATATCGAATGAATACCAAATTCACACGACTACTAATAGCAAGACTTCTCCCATGTCCTCAGGAACAAACATAACTACTCACAAAGCATATTCATGTTCATAATCAGAGGAGTATTAATATGCATATAGGATCTGAACATATGATCTTCCACCAAATAAACCAACTAGCATCAACTACAAGGAGTAATCAACACTACTAGCAACCCACAGGTACCAATCCCAGATTTAGAGACAAGAATTGGATACAAGAGATGAACTAGGGTTTGAGAGGAGATGATGTTGGTGAAGATGTTGATGGAGATTTCCCTCTCCCGATGAGAGGAGCGTTGGTGATGACGATGGCGATGATTTCCCCCTCCCGGAGGGAAGTGTCCCCAGCAAAACAGCTCTGCCGGAGCCCTAGATTGGTTCCGCTAAGGTTCCGCCTCGTGGAGGCGGAGTCTCGTCCCGAAAGCTTGCTTCTGATTTTTGTTCGGACGAAAGACTTCATATAGCAGAAGATGGGCATCGGAGGGCCAACAGGGGCCCATGAGGCAGGGGGTGCGCCCCCACCCTCGTAGACAGGTGGAGGCCCCCCTGACGTGGATTCTTCTTCCAGTATTTTTAATATTTTCCAAAAATAAGTTTCGTGGAGTTTCAGGACTTTTGGAGTTGTGCAGAATAGGTCTCTAATGTTTGCTCGTTTTCCAGCCCAGAATTCCAGCTGCGAGCATTCTCCCTCCTTATGTAAACCTTGTAAAATAAGAGAGAATAGGCATAAGTATTGTGATATAATGTGTAATAACAGCCCATAATGCAATAAATATCGATATAAAAGCATGATGCAAAATGGACATATCAACTCCCCCAAGCTTAGACCTCGCTTGTCCTCAAGCGGAAGCCGATAACGATAAATATGTCCACATGTTTAGAGGTAGAGGTATCGATAAAATAAAATACGGACATGAGGGCATCATGATCATTCTTATAACAGCAACATTTATGGATATTGTCATATGACTTCTTATGCTCTAGTAATAATCTATTCACAATGCAAAGTATGAATCAGAAACCTTATTGAGAACCAACAAACTATAATCTCAGTCATTGAAGCAATTGCAATTTATCATAACATCAGAAAGAGTCTATGTCAGAGCTTTTTAGCAAGTCCACATACTCAACTATCATTTAGTCTTTCATAATTGCTAACACTCACGTAATACTTGTGGTTACGGAGTTTTAGTTGGACACAGAGAAAGATAGGGGCTTATAGTTTCGCCTCCCAACCTTTTTACCTCAAGGGTAATGTCAACAATAATAACTCATGCTAACTTACATCCAATTATATATATATATATATATATATATATATATATATATATATATCAAGATCTTTCCAACATACTGTGCTTGCCAAAGGATAAAATATAAAAAGGAAAGGTGAAGATCACCATGACTCTTGCATAAGGTAGAAGATAATAGTAAAAGATAGGCCCTTCGCAGAGGGAAGCAGAGGTTGCCATGCGCTTTCAGGGTTGGATGCACAAAATCTTAATGCGAAAGAACATCACTTTATATTGCCACTTGTGATATGAACCTTTATTATGTAGTCCATCGCTTTTATTTCTTCCACATCACAAGATCGTATAAAGCTTATTTCCTCCACACAAATCAATCATACATATTTAGAGAGCATTTTTTATTGCTTGCACCGATGATAATTTACTTGAAGGATCTTACTCAATTCATAGGTAGGTATGGTGGACTCTCATGGCAAAACTGGTTTAAGGATATTGGGAAGCACAAGTAGTACCTCTACTTGGTGCAAAGAATTTGGCTAGCATGAGGGGGAAAGGCAAGCTCAACATGTTGGATGATCCATGACAATATACTTTATCTCAGATATAAAAAAACATAACCCATTACGTTGTCTTCCTTGTCCAATATCAACTCTTTAGCATGTCATATTTTAATGAGTGCTCCCATTCATAAAAGATGTCCAAGATAGTATATTTATATGTGAAACCTCTCTTTCTTTATTACTTCCTATTAATTGCAACAATGACAAAAGCTATGTTTGCCAACTCCCAACAATTTTTAATCATCATACTCTTTCTATGTGAAGTCATTACTCTCCATAAGATCAATATGATCTCTTTATTTCTTTTTATTCTTTTTATTTTCTTTTATTCCCTCAAGATCATAGCAAAATAATCAAGCCCTTGACTCAACACTAATCTTTATTATATATAGCTCACGGACTCGATTACATAGAGGGATCATAAAGCAAACTCAAAACTAGATCATATCAAAACTTTATTCTACTAGATCAAGATACTACTAATAGGATCGAACTAAGAAAAACGACAAAGATAGGAGTGTGATGATACGATACCGGGGCACCTCCCCCAAGCTTGGCAGTTGCCAAGGGGAGTGCCCATACCCATATGATTATGTCTCCTTTGCTGGTGAAGAAGGTGGAGGTGATGATGGATAGTCGCACATCGAGCGTAAGAGGTCCTCCAACTTGCGGATAATGCCCTTGAGTGCAACGATATGCTCCTTCAACAAAACATTTTCACGTGTGAGATACTTGTTTTATATACGAGCTAACTCAATCATCTTGAAAGCTTCGATCTTAGTTGGGGTAAGAAGATTATGATCAAGTTGAAGGATGTCCTCTGTTGCCGGAACTTGGTCCTCCGTGGCCTTCTTGATCCCTTCATCCTTGTTGATCTCCATGGGTTCTTCCCTCTTCAGCTCTATCTTCATAAGCCAAGCATCGTTGTCACCATTGTTGGAGGAGGGGGACAACAGATGCCTGGCCTTGACAACCCTGACAGAAAACAACTCGAAACAAGAACAGAGGACAATTGCGTGATACATGAGTCAAAACCTCCGGGAGATTATATAATGAATTTTTACCGACCAAAGTACGTATCGTGCAAGAAAACAGAGTCCGGAGAGCACACGAGGTGCCCACGAGAGGCAGGGGGCGCGCCCAGTAGGGTAGGGCGCGCCCTCCACCCTCGTGGAGGCCTCATGTCCTTCCCAGGATGCTTCTTATTTTTCTATTTTTCTAAATATTCCAAAACGGATAAAATTGCCATTAGAACTGTTTTGGAGTCGGTTTACTTACCGTACCACATACCTATTCCTTTTTGGAGTCTAAAACGTTTTAGAAAGTGTCTCTTATGTATTCCTCCGGGGTTACGGTTTCAATAACATTGGTTTCAACATTTATAGGATTACCTGAGATATAATGTTTGATTCTTTGACCGTTCACCACCTTCGGATTTGTGCCTTCGAAGTTGTTGATTTTTATGGCACTGGAACGATAGACCTCCTCAATAACGTAAGGACCTTCCCATTTAGAGAGAAGTTTTCCTGCAAAAAATCTTAAACGAGAGTTGTATAGCAATACATAATCACCTACATTAAACTCACGCTTTTGTATTCTTTTGTTAGGCCATCTTTTAACTTTTTCTTTAAACAGCTTGGCATTCTCATAGGCTCGGGTTCTCCATTCATCAAGTGAGCTAATGTCAAATAACCTCTTCTCACCGGCAAGTTTGAAATCATAGTTGAGCTCTTTAATGGCCCAATATGCCTTATGTTCTAGTTTGAGAGGTAATGACATGCTTTTCCATAAACCATTTTATACGGAGACATACCTGTCGGTGTCAAAACCGGCGGATCTCGGGTAGGGGGTCCCGAACTATGCGTCTAGGCGGATGGTAATAGGAGACAATGGACACGATGTTTTTACCCAGGTTCGGGCCCTCTCGATGGAGGTAAAACCCTACTCCTGCTTGATTAATATTGATGATATGGGTAGTACAAGAGTTGATCTACCATGAGATCAAGGAGGCTAAACCCTAGAAGCTAGCCTATGGTATGATTGTTGTTGTGTCCTACGGACTAAAACCCTCCGGTTTATATAGACACCGGGCTAGGGTTACACAAAGTCGGTTACAATGGTAGGAGATCTACATATCCGTATCGCCAAGCTTGCCTTCCACGCCAAGGAAAGTCCCTTCCGGACACAGGACAAAGTCTTCAATCTTGTATCTTCATAGTCCAGGAGTCCGGCTGAAGGTATAGTCCGGCTATCCGGTCACCCCCTAATCCAGGACTCCCTCAGTAGCCCCTGAACCAGGCTTCAATGACGATGAGTCCGGCGCGCAGATTGTCTTCAACATTGCAAGGCGGGTTCCTCCTCCAAGTACTTCATAGAAGATTTTGAACACAAGGATAGTGTCCGGCTATACAAAATAAGTTTCCACATATTGCCATAGAGAGAATAATATTTACACAAATCTAATCTGCTGACGTATTTCGTAGCGTGACATCACACCACGGCCAAGCCTTTATTCGAATCGTTTTATTGTCCCACCTCGGCGTGTTTCGCGAGGCGGTTTCCTTGGCATGTCTTGTCAAAGCAGAGATCGTGTCCCCTTATTCTGGGATTCTCATCAATACGGGCGTGGGTAACCCAACCGCGCCATTGATTACGACGCTTGGGAGATAAGCGAGTTTTACCAGGCTGGTGGGGACGCATAGTCGCGTCCGCCCATATAAGGGGATAAGAATCCACCTTTTTCATCCATGCCTTCTTCCTCCTTTGCTCATCCATTTCCGCGCACTCGAGCTCCAGCGCCCAAGTCCGCACTTCCCACCTCAACCTTCTCCAGCCATGTCAGGAGCGGGAGGCAAGTGGATGGTCTCCTACATCACGGAGGGACACATCAAAAAGCTGAGGAAGGCCGGATACTTGTCCAACGACATCACGCACCGGCTTCCCGAAGAGGGGCAACTCGTCCCCACCCCCGGGCCCCATGAGAGGGTGGTGTTCCTCCCCCATTTCCTCTGCGGACTGGGCTTCCCTCTCCACCCATTTGTCCAGGGCCCATGTTCTACTACGGCCTGGATTTCCATGATCTGGCCCCGAACTTTGTCTTCAACATCTCGGCGTTTATCATCGTGTGCGAGGCTTTCCTCTGCGTCCGTCCCCATTTCGGCCTATGGCTCAAGACTTTTAATGTCAAGCCAAAGGTGGTGCGCGGCAACCAAGTGGAGTGCGGAGGCACCATGGTGGGCAAGATGCCCAACGTCCTATGGCTCGAGGGCTCCTTCGTGGAGACCCTAAAGGGGTGGTGTCGGTGTCAAAACCGGTGGATCTCGGGTAGGGGGTCCCGAACTGTGCGTCTAGGCGGATGGTAACAGGAGACAAGGGACACGATGTTTTTACCTAGGTTCGGGCCCTCTCGATGGAGGTAAAACCCTACTCCTGCTTGATTGATATTGATGATATGGGTAGTACAAGAGTGGATCTACCACGAGATCAAGGAGGCTAAACCCTAGAAGCTAGCCTATGGTATGATTGTTGTAATGGTTGTTCGTCCTACGGACTAAAACCCTCCGGTTTATATAGACACCGGAGAGGGCTAGGGTTACACAGAGTCGGTTACAATGGTAGGAGATCTACATATCCGTATTGCCAAGCTTGCCTTCCACGCCAAGGAAAGTCCCATCCGGACACGGGACGAAGTCTTCAATCTTGTATCTTCATAGTCTTGGAGTCCGGCCGATGATGATAGTCCGGCTATCCGGACACCCCCTAGTCCAGGACTCCCTCAGTAGCCCCTGAACCAGGCTTCAATGACGACGAGTCCGGCGCGCATATTGTCTTCGGCATTGCAAGGCGGGTTCCTCCTCCGAATAATTCATAGAAGATTGTGAACACCAGGATAGTGTCCGGCTCTGCAAAATAAATTCCACATACCACCGTAGAGAGAATAATATGTACACAAGTTCAATCTGCTGACGTATTTTGTGGCGTGACGTCACACCACTACCAAGCCTTTACTTGAATCGTTTTTATTATACCACCTCAGCGCGTTTAGCGAAGCGGTTTCCTTGGCACGTCTTGTCGAAGCAGAGATCGTGTTCCCCTTATTCCGGGATTCCCATCAATACGGACGTGGGTAACCCAACCGCGCCATTGATTGTGGCGCTTGGGAGATAAGCGAGTTTTACCAGGCCGGTGGGGACGCATAGTCTTCGTCCGCCCATATATAAGGGGATAAGGATCCACCTTTTTTACCTACGCCTTCTTCCTCCTTTGCTTATCCATCTCCGCGCACTCGAGCTCCAGCGCCCAAGTCCGCACATCTCGCCTCAACCTTCTCCAGCCATGTCCGGAGCGGGAGGCAAGTGGATGGCCTCCTCCGTTACGGAGGGGCACATCGAGAAGCTGCGCGGCGCCGGATACCTGTCCAGCGACATCGCGCACCGGCTGCCCGACGAGGGGCAGCTCATCCCCACCCCCAGGCCCCATGAGAGGGTCGTATTTCTTCCCCACTTCCTCCGCGGACTGGGCTTCCCACTTCACCCCTTTGTCCGGGGGCTCATGTACTACTACGGCCTGGACTTCCACGATCTGGCGCCAAACTTCATCCTCAACATCTCGGCGTTTATCGTCGTGTGCGAGGCCTTCCTCTGCATCCAGCCCCACTTCGGCTTGTGGCTAAAGACCTTCAATGTCAAGCCGAAGGTGGTGAAGGGCGTCCAAGCGGAGTGCGGAGGCGCCATGGTGGGCAAAATGCCCAACGTCACTTGGCTCGAGGGTGCCTTCGTGGAGTCCATCAAAGGGTGGCAATCGGGGTGGTTCTACATCACCGAGCCGCGTGACCCTAAATGGGCAGCGGCCCCCGAGTTCAGATCTAGTACCCCCATGCAGCTCACCTCCTGGAAAGAGAAGGGCTTGCTATGGGGTAGTTCGGAGGAGCTGACCGGACTCCAGTCCTGTCTCCAGACCCTGGTGAACAAGAAGCTTAAGCTTGTCAACGTGATCCAGGTCATGCTCGTCCGTCGGATTCTCCCCTGCCAGCAACGGGCCTTCAATTTGTGGGAGTTTGATCCGGCACAGCACCGGACCTTGAGCGGGCTCTTCGACACGACGTATGAAGCTGCCTGGAGGATGCTGTTCAAGGGCGGAGAAGCCCCCGCATCCGCAACTGAAGATCGCGGATTCAGCACGCAGCGCCCGGCCGGCGAGGTAAGCTATGTTATCCTTTATGGGACACTCATTTCTTTCATAGTTTGACTCTAGGTGGGATCTAAAACTCCCAATGCCTTTAACAGGACTGGCAGAAGAGGTCCGGACAGGTTAACTGTCCGGCTCCCCTTCCCGAAGACCCAACGGACACCCGTTTAACGGGGCTGCTGGTTCCGGCCCTTTACGTGGTGCCGGAGAAGAAGGCCAAGAAGAAGGCCACGGGAACCCGAAGGAGTTCCCGGTGCCAGGTGGTATTGGACTCATCATACGATGACTCCGAGGCGGACTCCTCCCCGAGGAGGAGGAGAAAGAGGCCTCTTCCCCAGCGGGGGGACAGAAGAAGAGGAAGGCCTCCCCAACGAGGGCGGCCGAAGGGTCCAAGAAAGGACGGACCCTTCCTCCGGACTGCTCCGCCAACGCCGACGACGGCGACGAGGAGTGGCCCTCAAGGGCCAAGCCCCTGGCAAGATCGTAAGTGTCTAAATTCCTGGATGATTTATAATTTCTCTTTTTGCCACATGGTGTCCTTCTAATGCCGCATACAACCTGTAGTCTGGCCAAGGACGATCTTCCCGCTTCATCGAGCGGGTCCTTGGCTCCGTCGGATATGGATTCCCTTCCGACCGCCTCCACCCCTCGTGACGCTGATGACGCCGAGGTGGGATCCCAGGAGGGGACCCACCAGGAGGGGGAGGCTCCGGAGGTGCTACAGGGCAACCTCCCGGACTTCGCACCGGACTCCGCACCGGAACCCGCAATGGTTCCAGAGTCCGGCAGGCGGCCCCTTCGTAAGACGGGCAAGACTGTGACACCGGCGGCCGCCGTCCAGCCGGAGGCGCCGAATAACTTGTTGGAGGCGCTCAACGGCGCTTCCATCGAAGAAGAACACCGCACTATCATGAGTGCGGTGATTCAGAAGGTTCAGCTCGCCAAGAGCGGGCTGACCGAAGCCTGCAGCAGCCTTCTAACAGGCTTTGAGGTAAGACTTTTAAGACATGTAATATAATACCGCATAGACAGTAGCCCCTGATGCTCGGTTCGGTGTTCGGAAAGAAAAACCGGACTGAGGATCTTACAAAGATATACGCAGGAGTTCTAAAAAATATGTCAATATGGGATTGCAGGCTGCGCTGCTGACCTCTGCCGCACTGACTGCGGAGGTCGATGCTTTGAAGCAGAACCTCGAGCGGTCCGAGAGCGAGCTCGGCCGTGCCAAGAAGCAGCTCGAGGACAAGGAAGGTGAGTGACACCGTATTGAATTTTTACCTTACAGAAAAGGATTTTGGTTGCAAGAGAAATAACAAGGATAACGTGGGTACTCCAGGGGCCACGAACGAGGTGGCGACCCTGAAGGAGGCCGTGTCCGCGGCCGAACGTAATGCGGCCGCGGAACGAGCTGAGCGAGAGAAGCAGGAGGCGCGGGTGGCGGAGGTGCAGCAAGAGCTCCAGGCTCTCGTGGAAAAGCATGAGAGTTTGGAGCGCGACTCGAAGACTCGAGAGTCCGAGCTTGCCTCGGCTCTTGAGAGTGCCAAAGCCGCTAAGGCCGAAGCCCATAAGGCCCTCCAGGAGATTGAGGCGGTGAAGAAAATAGCGGCGGGTAAGGCATTTTTCATGCAAAGCAAGCATGTGAATGTGAATTACCTGTTACTTACCCGAATTCGGAGCTCTCCAGGAGCGTTTGCAGATCTGCCTCGCAGCGTGTCCGATGCTGCCGCATTCTACCGGGCCGAGGAGGGGAGCTCGACGGAGAAGGTCTTCTGGTCTCAGTATGCTGAGGCCGGACATCCGGTGCCCCTTAGCGACCAGCTGAAGCAGCTGGTCGAGCTCCACAAGGTAGCCGAACAGGCCATGAAGGGCCTCATAGTTCGGCTGTGGCCCAAGGAGGCCATGCCTGGGAGCTACTTCGGCCTGGTGCGGCGGCTGGTGGATGCGTGTCCCTGGGTGGAAGTCGTCAAGCAGTCCGCCTGCATTGAAGGTGCCCGTCGGGCCCTTGCCCGTGCAAAAGTGCACTGGGGCAGGATGGACGCTGAGAAGCTTCTGACGGACGCGCCGCCGGCGGGCAAGGAGTATCGCACGCCCGAAATGTATTATAAGAGTGTCCTGAAGGGAGCCCGCATGATTGCGGATGAGTGCTCCAAGGATGTAATATTTGAGTAGAATCGCATTATGTTATCCTGTGCGCTGAAAACTGTGTTCATATGCGCTAAGCAACGCTTATTAATTTAAAATATTACCTTCTGTGCGGCCGTTTATCAAATCTGAGAGATGGCAAGTCGTCGGCTTCAGCCCCCATGCCACTAGTGCTGGGGTGTTCGGGATAAACTTGAGCGCTCTTGTTCCCATGTTTGGGTCCATCTAGGGAGGCGCTCAACACAACGAACGAGGCAACCGGACTTATAATGCTTGAACACTCTCACTTAGCCATAGAATTCTATAATTTTAAATTTCGGCGAAGCCCCTAGTGTTCGGAAGACCGAGTTCGGGGCGCTATCCACGCCTGGGCCGGACAAAGCCGGTTCCTCGCTCTAAGCGGCATAAGTCTTTAGGGACTCGAAAAAACCTCTCGAACAGCGACCAGCTCTCGCCTTATCATGACGGTCAGTTTTAGCTTTCTCCACTGAGGCGCTCGCCCAGCTCAACCGGGGCGCAATCGCAGTGGTTCTCCCAGTGCTACCTTAGCCGATAAAACGGAACGTAAGGTACCAAAACATGGGAGCCGGGCAAACCCAACTATTGACCCAAGACATGATTCGGAGCCGATGCATATAATGCTATAAGTTCGGGGTGCCGCACTTGTGAAAGTGTTCGGACTTATCACACCATAATGCGGGGAACTTAAGCCCCTGGTGTATTCGGCCGTACCAAAGTGTACGGATGCAACATGTCATAAACGAACATATATAAGAAAGAAATGCAATTATAAGCAAAAAGCGATGCATTGTTTATTCCAGAAATACTGCCATGAATGCAGAGCGATACAAATAGTGCGGTAAGCAAGGGATTGGACTATTTAAACATGTCCCCCTCCAGGGGTAGGCTGCGGAATGGTGTATTAAACAGATTTAATGCTCGTAATAGAGACCACCCGAGTGTTCGTCGTGGCCTTTCTCCTTCCCTGGCTGTTGCATCGTGAGTTCGGCGGGTCTACTGCAGGACAGGGCCTCTGGTGAACGGAGTCCTGTGGGTAAGAAAAAAGAAAAAGGAAAAGACCGACATACTTGGGAGCCCCTGGTGTGGTTAAGCCGCACTCTGGGCCTGTCGTGGTCGTGCCCCTCCCCCTATGCCCATGGTATCTCCAGAGCGTAATGATGTACGCGAAGGACTGGTCTTGCAATTATGCAAAGGCTAGGGTTGGGGCCGCATTGCTACGCGTGCTCGGGACATGCCAGGTGGTCTTGTTGTATGTTACTCCGGACGCGTTTGGCCGTGTCCGGTCGCTTAACGGCCGGACTCAAAAATTGCCTTAAGAGGCTGCTCTGTACTTCTGCCGCGAGAGCCGCTGTGTGTTCCTCCGTTCGGAGGGAGCGTTCAGTGTTTCCGTTGACCGTGATGACTCCTCGAGGGCCTGGCATCTTGAGCTTGAGGTATGCGTAATGCGGCACCGCGTTGAACTTTGCAAACGCGGTCCGTCCGAGCAGAGCGTGATAGCCACTGCGGAACGGGACTATGTCGAAGATTAACTCCTCGCTTCGGAAGTTATCCGGGGATCCGAAGACCACTTCCAGTGTGACTGAGCCTGTACAATTGGCCTCTACACCTGGTATGACGCCTTTGAAGGTCGTCTTTGTAGGTTTAATCCTTGAGGGGTCTATGCCCATCTTGCGCACTGTATCCTGATAAAGCAGGTTCAGGCTGCTGCCGCCGTCTATCAGGACTCTGGTGAGGTGAAATCCGTCGACGATTGGGTCTAAAACCAATGCGGCGAATCCGCCATGGCGGATACTGGTGGGGTGATCCCTTCGATCAAAAGTGATCGGGCAAGAGGACCATGGATTGAACTTCGGGGCGACTGGCTCCATCGCATATACATCCCTAAGTGCACGCTTCCGCTCCCTCTTGGGTATGTGGGTTGCGTATATCATGTTTACCGTCCGTACTTGTGGGGGGAAACCCTTCTGTCCTCTACTGTTCGGCGGCCGGGTCTCTTCCTCGTCATCGCTATGCAGCCCCTTGTCATTGTTTTCGGCAATTAACTTGCCTGCCTGCTTAAATACCCAACAATCCCTGTTGGTGTGATTAGCTGGCTTTTCGGGGGTGCCATGTATCTGGCAAGAGCGGTCGAGTATTCGGTCCAAATTGGATGGACCCGGAGTAGTTCTTTTGAATGGCTTTTTCCGCTGACCGGGTTTGGAGCCTCTGAATCCGGCGTTGACTGCCGTATCCTCAGTGTTATCGCCGTTAACGCGGTGTTTGTTTTTGTTGCGACGCGACCTGCCATTGCGGTCCTTGTTATCCGGACTGCCAGAATTTTTGCTGAGGTTGTTACTGCGGGCTAGCCAGCTGTCCTCTCCCGCGCAGAAGCGGGTCATGAGTGATGTGAGGGCTGCCATGGATTTCGGCTTTTCCTGTCCTAGGTGCCGGGCCAGCCACTCGTCGCGGATGTTATGTTTGAAGGCTGCGAGGGCCTCTGCATCCGGACAGTCGACGATTTGATTTTTCTTTGTTAAGAACCGTGTCCAGAACTGTCTGGCCGATTCGTCTGGCTGCTGAATTATGTGGCTTAGGTCATCGGCGTCTGGTGGTCGCACATATGTGCCCTGGAAGTTGTCAAGGAATGCGGCTTCCAGGTCCTCCCAACACCCAATTGACTCTGCTGGCAAGCTGTTAAGCCAATGCCGAGCTGGTCCTTTAAGCTTGAGTGGGAGATATTTGATGGCGTGGAGATCGTCACCGCGGGCCATATGGATATGAAGGAGATAGTCTTCGATCCAAACCGCGGGGTCTGTTGTGCCATCGTAGGATTCAATGTTCACGGGTTTAAACCCTTCAGGGATTTGATGATCCATTACTTCATCTGTGAAGCATAGTGGGTGTGCGGCGCCTCTATATTGGGCAATATCACGACGTAGCTCAAGCGAGCTTTGTCTACTGTGTTCGGCCCGGCCGGAGTTGCTGTATCCGGCGCGACGGTAGTCGTCGCGCATCGTGGGGCGCCCACGTGATCCGTAGATCGATCTTGATTGTCTTGCCTTGTCCTCCAATATGTCTCGCAAGTCCGGCGCATTCCCCCGTGGCTTCGTACTTTTCGAGCGGTGCCGGGGTACGGTTCTGGTGGAGGGCCTAGAGCCTCTCTGTCGCGGCCACGAGGTGGTCGGTCTGCCGTATTGTGCGCTGGTGATGAGGGTTTATATGCCTCCTCCTCTAATCGGGGGAGCAACTTGCGTTTTGGGTAGCTTTTGGAGGGGCGTTCGAGTTCATGCTCTTCGGCCGCGAGGACTTCGGTCCATCTGTCGGCCAGCAGGTCTTGATCAGCTCGAAGCTGTTGCTGCTTTTTCTTTAGGCTGTTCGCCGTGGCCATTAGCCTGCGTTTAAAACGCTCTTGTTCGACGGGATCCTCGGGCACGACGAATTCGTCGTCGTTGAGGCTTGCCTCGTCTCCGGAGGGAGGCATGTAATTATCATCCTCTACCTCTTCATCTGCCGCTCTCTCGTGAGGGCTGGCTTCTCCGTCCTCTTGTGCTGAATCTTGCTGGAGGGGGTTGTCTTCGGCACTCTCTGGGGTGTTATTATCCCCGGTGCCGGAATCTCCATTCTTGCTGTGGCGGGATTTAGAGTGGCGCCGCTGACGCCGGCGCTTGGGCTGTTTCTTAGAGGAACCTGCCTCCGCTGCTTCTTCGCCGTTCCCATCCTTTGGGATGTCCACCATGTATATGTCGTATGACGAGGTGGTCTTCCAGTGCCCCGTAGGCGCTGGTTCTTGGTCGTCTCCGGCATCGTCGTCCATACCGTCGATGTCTTCGGAGTCGTAGTCTAGCATGTCGGTTAGATCGTCGACAGTGGCTACAAAGTGGGTGGTGGGTGGGCTTTGAATTTTTTCGTCGGCCGCATCCCAACCGTCCTGACCGCAGTCCGGCCAGGGATCTCCTGATAATGAGAGATACTTTAGCAAATTCAGGATGTCGCCAAAGGGTGAGTGCTGAAAGATGTCCGCGGCGGTGAACTCCATGATCGGCGCCCAATCGGATTCGATTGGTAGAGGCGCAGAAGGTTCGGAGTCCGGCGAGGAGTCCGGCACCTCGGAGTCACGAGCTTTACAAGGGACAAGGTCAGTATTCGGCTCCATCGCCGTAGAGGTTGCAGCCCCCGAGGCGGTGTCTAGCCACCCGTCCTCGATCTGCGTGGTCGGCTCCGAATTAAGGATCGGAGCGGACTCATGTGCGGCCTCCAGGGCACTGTCCGGCAGCAGAGCTAAATCATGCCCATCGTGACAGTGCGGCGCGCTCGGCTGTGGCTCGAATCCATCCAAGATCAAGTCCCCGCGGATGTCAGCCGTGAAGTTTAGGCTTCCAAATCTGACCTGATGGCCAGGGGCGTAGCTTTCGATCTGCTCCAGATGGCCAAGCGAATTGGCCCGCAGTGCAAAGCCGCCGAACACGAAGATCTGTCCGGGGAGAAAAGTCTCACCCTGGACTGCGTCGTTGTTGATGATTGAAGGAGCCATCAAGCCTATCGGTGACGACACAGAGGAACTCTCAATGAAAGCACCAATGTCGGTGTCAAAACCGGCGGATCTCGGGTAGGGGGTCCCGAACTGTGCGTCTAGGCGGATGGTAACAGGAGACAAGGGACACGATGTTTTTACCCAGGTTCGGGCCCTCTCGATGGAGGTAAAACCCTACTCCTGCTTGATTGATATTGATGATATGGGTAGTACAAGAGTGGATCTACCACGAGATCAAGGAGGCTAAACCCTAGAAGCTAGCCTATGGTATGATTGTTGTAATGGTTGTTTGTCCTACGGACTAAAACCCTCCGGTTTATATAGACACCGGAGAGGGCTAGGATTACACAGAGTCGGTTACAATGGTAAGAGATCTACATATCCGTATTGCCAAGCTTGCCTTCCACTTCAAGGAAAGTCCCATCCGGACACGGGACGAAGTCTTCAATCTTGTATCTTCATAGTCTTGGAGTCCGGCCGATGATGATAGTCCGGCTATCCGGACACCCCCTAATTCAGGACTCCCTCAGGTGGCAATCGGGGTGGTTCTACATCACCGAGCCGCGCGACCCTGAGTGGGTCGCAGCCCCCGAATTCCGATCCGGACCCCCTATGCGGCTTACCTCTTGGAAAGAGACGGGCCTATCATGGGGCAAAAAAGGAGAGCCGACCGGACTTCAGACATGCATCCAGAATCTGGTGAACAAGAAGCTCAAACTTGTCAATGTAGTCCAGGTTATGCTCATCCGCCGGATCCTCTCGTGTCAACAACGGGCTTTCAGCCTGTGGGAGTTCGACCCGGCTCAGCACCGAACTCTGAGCAGGCTCTTCGACACGTCGTACGAAGATGCCTGGAAGGCGCTATTCGAGGGCGCCGAGGCTCCCGCATCCGCGACTGAAGATCGCGGATTCAGCACGCAGCATCTTGCTAACGCGGTAAGCTGTTTCTACCTATTACAGGATATTTGTCTTTCATAGTTTGACTCTATGCGGGATCTAAACTCCCGTGCCTTTGATAGGAATGGTTGGAGAAGGCCGAACAGATTAACTGTCCGGCCCCTCTGCCCGAAGACCCAGCCGATGCTCGCTTGGCGAAGCTGCTGACTCGGGACCCTTACGTGGTGCTAGAGAATAAGGTCAAGAAGAAGACCACGGGAACTCGAAAGAGTTCCCGACGCCTGGTGGTATCGGATTCGTCCAATGACTCCGAGACGCCCTCCTCCCGCGAAGATGAGGAGGAGGAGGAAGAAGCCTCTCCCCTCCAGCGGGGGGAGGAAAGAAAAGGAAGGCTGCCCCAACTAGGGAGGCCGAAGGGTCCAACAAGGGGAAAACCCTTCCTCCGGACTACTCCACCAACGCCGACGACGGCAAAGGGGGGTGGCCGCTCAGGGCCAAGCCCCTGGCGAAATCGTAAGTATCCGGATACCAGAGTGATTCATAGTATTCCTTCATTGCACAGCTTTTCCTTATGTCGAACATGATTATGCAGTCCACCAAAAGACCGGCTCGACGTGTCGTCGAGCGGTTCCCTAGACTCGTCGAATGTAAATTCACTTCCGACAGCTACCTCCCCCGCCCTATGGACGACGCCGAAGTGTTGTCCCAACAGGTTCCAAGCTAGGAGGAGGTGGTCCTGGAGGCACCGCAAGGTGACCTCCCGGACTCCAGGAGTAAAGGGGATAGAACCCCCCAGGGCTCCAAGTCTGGTCTTGAGCCGGACACCGCGCCGGAACCTTCAACGGTTCCGGACTGCGGCAGGCAACCTCCTTCCAAGAGGAGCAAGCCTACTGAGCCGGTGGCCCCCATCCAACCGGAGGCACTGGACAATCTGCTGGAGGTGCTTAACGGCGCCTCCATCGACGAGGAGCACCATACTATGATGAGTATGGTGATCCAGAAGGTTCAGTCCGCCAAGAGCGGACTGACTGAAGCCTGTGCCAGCCTTTTAACAGGCTTTGAGGTAAGTAAAGAATATGTACAAATATTACCGCATAGACAGTAGCCCCTGATGCTCTGTTTGGCGTTCGGAAAGAAAAGCCGAATAGAGGATCTAATAATCGCAGGAGTCTAACAAAAGTAAGTCAATATGCGTATGCAGGCTTCGCTCCTAGCATCTGTCACACTGACTGCGGAGGTGGGCACGCTGAAGCAGAACCTCGAGCGGTCCGAACAAGAGCTCGGCCTTGCCAAGCAGCAGCTCGAGGAGAAGGAAGGTAAGAGATACCTTATTTAAATATATGAAAGGTGCAATTGCAAAAAGTGACAGGATTAACGTGACTATTGTAGGGGCCACAACTGAGGTGGCGACCCTTAAGCAAGCGCTGTCCGAGGCCGAGAAGAGGGCGGCCACGGAGCGCACCGAGCGGGAGAAGTATGAGGCGCAGGTTGGCGAGGTGCGGCAAGAGCTCCAAGCTCTCATGAAAAAACATGAGAGTTTGGAGCTTGACTCGAAGACGCGAGAGTCCGAGCTCGCGGCGGCCATTGAAAATGCCAAGTCTGCCAAGGCCGAAGCCCAGAAGGCCATCCAGGAGGTGGAGGCGATGAAAAAGATAGCGGTGGGTAAGGCATTCTTTATGCAAAGCAAACATGTATGTGGAAGTGAGTTACTTGTTACTTACCCGAATCCAGAGCTCTCCAGGAGCATTCGCAGATTTGCCCCGTAGCATGTCGGATGCCGCCGCCTTCTACCGAGCCGAGGAGGGGAGCTCGATGGAGAAGGTGTTCTGGTCTCAGTATGCCGAGGCCGGACACCCGGTGCCCTTGAGCGACCAGCTGAAGCAGCTGGTCGAGCTCCATAAGGTGGCCGAACAGGCCATGAAAGGCCTCATAGTCCGGCTGTGGCCTGGGGAGGCCATGCATGGGAGCTACTTCGGGCTGGTGAGGCGGCTGGTGGAGGCCTGTCCAAGGCTCGAAGTCATCAAGCACTCCTTATGCATCGAGGGTGCCCGTAGGGCGCTTGCCCGTGCGAAGGTGCACTGGGGCAAGCTAGATGCTGAGAAGCTTGTGAAGGACAGGCCACCGCCGGGCAAAGAGCATCGCAAGCCCGAGATGTATTATGAGGGCGTTCTGAAGGGTGCCCGCCTTATGACGGATGAATGTTCCAGGGATGTAATTTTTGAGTAAACTCGCTCGTTTTGTCCTGTGCGCTGAAAACTTGTTCATGTGCGCTAAGCAATGCTTTTTGAATTTAAAATATTACCTTATGTGCGGCCGCTTATCAAATTTGAGAGATGGCGAGTCGTCGGCTTCTGCCCCCATGCCACTAGTGCTGGGGTGTTCGGGATAAACCTGAGTGCTCTTTTTCACATTTTTGGGTCCTTCGAGGGAGGCGCTCAGCACAACGAACAAGGCAATCGGACTATAATGTTTGAACACTCTCACTTAGCCATAGAATTCTATAATTTTAAATTTCGGCGAAGCCCCTAGTATTCGGAAGACCGAGTTCGGGGCGCTATCCACACCTAGGCCGGACAAAGCCGACTCATCGCTCTAAGCGGCATAAGTCTTTAGGGACTCGAAAACCTCTCAAACAGCGACCAGCTCGCACCTCATCATGACGGTCAGTTTTAGCTTTCTCTACTGGGGTGCTTAGCCCAGCTCAACTGGGGCACAATCGCAGTAGTTCTCCTAGTGCTACCTTAGCCGATATAACGGAACGTAAGGTACCAAAACATAGGAGCCGGGCAAACCCAACTATTGACCCAAGACATGATTCGGAGCCGATGCATATAATGCTATAAGTTCGGGGTGCCGCACTTGTGAAAGTGTTCGGACTACTCACACCATATTGTGGGGCACTTAAGCCCCTGGCATATTGGCCGTACCAAAGTGTACGGGTGCAACATGTCATTAATGAACATATATTCATAAAAGAGATTAATGCAATAATAGACAAAAGCTGTGCATTGTTTATTTGAAAAAGCTGTGATCAAAGCACAACGATACAAATAGTGCGATAAGCAAAAGGTGGGACTATTTAACATGTCCTTTCCAGGGGCAGGCTGCGGAATGGTATGCGAAACAGGTATACTGCTCGTTATAGAGACCACCTGGGAGTTCTATAATGCGACGTAGCTTTCTGCTTCCCTGGTTCTTGCATCGTTTGTGCAGCAATTGTACTGCCGGTTAGGCCTTCCGAAGAATGGAGTCCTGAAAGCAAGAGAAAATGAAGAAATCGGCATCCCCTAGTGCGGTTTAAGCCGTGTTTCAGGCGTGCCGTGATGGTGCCCCTCCCCCTGTGCCCATGGTATTTCTAGAGCGTAGTTATGTACGTGCAGCACTGGTTTCGCAATTTCACGAGGGCTGGGGTTGGGGCCGCATTGCTACGCCTGCTCGGAACGTGCCAGGCGGTCTTGTTGTAGGTTACTCCGGGCGCGCTTGACGGTGTCCGGACGTTTAATGGCCGGACTGGAGAATTGCCTTGAGAGGCTACTTTGTACTTCCGCTGCAAGAGCCGCCGTATGCTCCTCCATTCGGAGAGAGCGTTCGGTGTTTCCATTGACCGTAATGACTCCTCGAGGGCCTGGCATCTTGAGCTTAAGGTATCCGTAGTGCGGTACCGCATTGAACTTGGCAAATGCGGTTCACCCGAGCAGTGCGTGATAGCCACTGCGGAACGGGACTATGTCGAAGATTAACTCCTCGCTTCAGAAATTATCCGAAGATCCGAAGACCACTTCAAGTGTGACTGAGCCTGTACAGTTGGCCTCTACACCTGGTATGACGCCTTTAAAGGTTGTTTTAGTGGGTTTAATCCTCGAGAGATCGATGCCCATTTTCCGCACTGTATCCTGGTAAAGCAGGTTCAGGCTGCTGCCGCCGTCCATAAGGACTCTAGTGAGGTGAAATCCATCAATAATTGGGTCTAGAACCAATGCGGCGAATCCGCCATGACGGATGCTAGTGGGGTGGTCCCTTCGATCAAAAGTGATCGGGCAGGAGGACCATGGGTTGAACTTTGGGGCGACTGGCTCCATCGCGTATACGTCCCTTAGCGCACGCTTCTGCTCCCTCTTGGGGATGTGGGTTGTATATATCATGTTCACCGTCCGCACTTGTGGGGGAAAACCCTTCTGTCCACTGTTGTTCGGCGGCCGGGGCTCCTCCTCGTCATCGCTATGCGGCCCCTTGTCTCTATTTTCGGCATTTAACTTGCCTGCCTGTTTGAACACCCAACAATCCCTGTTGGTGTGATTGGCTGGCTTTTCGGGGGTGCCATGTATCTGGCACGAGCGGTCAAGTATTCGGTCCAAACTGGACATGCCCAGAGTATTTCTTTTGAATGGCTTTTTCCGCTGACCAGATTTAGAGCCTCTGAATCCGGCATTAACTGTCGTATCCTCAGCGTTGTCGCTGTTAATGCAGCGCTTTTGCTTGTTGCGACGCGACCTGCCACTGTTGTCCTTGGTATCCGAATTACCAGGGCTCTTGGTCATGTTATTGCTGCGAGCTAGCCAGCTGTCTTCTCCCGCGCAAAAGCGGGTCATAAGTGTCGTGAGGGCTGCCATAGATTTCGGCTTTTCCTGTCCTAGGTGTCGTGCAAGCCACTCGTCGCGGATGTTATGCTTGAAGGCTGCTAGGGCCTCTGCGTCCGGACAGTCGACGATTTGATTTTTCTTGGTTAGGAACCGTGTCCAGAATTGTCTGGCCGATTTCTCTGGGTGCTGAATTATGTGGCTTAGGTCATCGGCGTCTGGTGGTCGCACATAAGTGCCCTGGAAATTGTCGAGGAATGCGGCTTCTAGGTCCTCCCAACAACCAATTGATTCTGCTGGCAAGCTGTTAAGCCAATGCCGAGCTGGTCCTTTAAGCTTGAGTGGGAGGTATTTGATGGCGTGTAGGTCATCACCGCGGGCCATGTGTATATGAAGGAGATAGTCCTCGATCCATACCGTAGGATCTGTTGTGTCATCGTATGATTCGATGTTCACGGGTTTGAAACCCTCGGGGATTTGATGATCCATTACTTCATCTGTGAAGCATAGTGGGTGTGCGGCGCCTCTGTATTGGGCTATATCATGACGCAGCTCAAACGAGCTTTGTCTACTCTGTTTGGCCCAGTCGGATTTACTGTATCCGGCGTGACGATTATCGTCTCGTGTCGTGGGGCGCCCACGCGATCTGTAGATCGATCTTGTTTGCCTTGCCTTGCCCTCCAATATATCTCGCAGGTCTGGCGCATTTTCCCGTGCATTGGTGTGTTTTGAGCGGCGTCGGGGTGCGGCTTGAGTGGAGGGCCGAGAGGCCTCTCTGTCGCGGCCACGAGGTGGCCGGTTGGCCGTGTCATGCGCTGGTGATGTAGGTGCTTCCTCCTCTAATCAGGGTAGCAACCTGCACTTTGGGTAGCTCCTGGAGGGGCGTTCGAGTTCATACTCTTCGGCCGCAAGGACTTCAGTTCATCTGTCAGCTAGCAAGTCTTGATCAGCTCTAAGCTGTTGCTGTTTTTTCTTGAGGCTGCTCGCCATGGCCATAAGCCTGCGTTTGAAACACTCTTGTTCGACGGGATCCTCCGGCATGACAAATTCGTCGTTGTCGAGGCTTGCCTCGTCTTCGGAGGGAGGCATATAATTATCGTCCTCGACCTCTCTGTCTGCCGTTTTCTCATGAGGGCTGGCTTCTCCATCCTCCTGTGCTGAATCTTGATGGAGGGGGTTTTCTTCGGCACTGTCCGGAGTGTTATTATCTCCCATGCCGGAATCACCGTTTTTGCTTTGGCGGGATTTAGAGCAGCGCCGCTGACGCCGGCGCTTAGGCTGTTTTTTGGAGGGGTCATCCTCCGCTGTTCCATCGCCATCGCCTTCTTTTGGGGTGTCCACCATGTATATGTCATACGACGAGGTGGATTTCCAGTGCCCTATAGGCGCTGGTTCTTGATTGTCTCCTGCATCGGCGTCCATACCGTCGATGTCTTCGGAGTCGAAGTCGAGCATGTCGGTTAAATCATCGACAGTGGCTACGAAGTGGGTGGTGGGTGGGCTTTGAATTTCTTCATCATCCGCATCCCAACCTTGCTGACCATAGTCCGGCCAGGGCTCTCCTGATAAAGAGAGAGACTTTAGTGAATTCAGAATACCGCTGAAGGGCGAGTGCTGAAAGATGCTCGCAGCGGTGAACTCCATGATCGGCGCCCAATCGGATTCGATCGGTAGGGGCGCGGAGGGCTCGGAGTCCGGAGAGGAGTCCGGCTCCTTGGAGTCACGGGATTCACAGAGGATAGGGCTGGTGTTCGACTCGATCGCCGTAGAGATTGCAGCCTCCGAGCCGGTGTCCAACCACCCATCCTTGATCGGCGTAGTTGGCTCCGAATTAAGGGTTGGAGCTGATGCGGGTGTGGCCTCCAGGGCACTGTTCGGCGGCAGAGCTAGATCATGCCCATCGTGACAATGCGGCGCGCTCGGCTGTGGCTCGAATCCGTCAAAGATCAAGTCTCCGCGGATGTCAGCCGTGTAGTTCAAACTTCCAAATCTGACCTGATGGCCAGGGGCGTAGCTTTCGATCTGCTCCAGATGACCAAGCGAATTGGCCGCGGATGTCGGCCGTGTAGTTCAAACTTCCAAATCTGACCTGATGGCCAGGGGCATAGCTTTCGATCTGCTCCAAATGACCAAGCGAATTGGCCCGTAGTGCAAAGCCTCCGAATACGAAGATCTGTCCGGGGAGGAAAGTCTCACCCTGGACCGCATCGTTGTTGATGATCGGAGGAGCCATCAGGCCTAAAAGCGACGACACAGAGGAGCTCTCAATGAAAGCACCAATGTCGGTGTCAAAACCTGCGGATCTCGGTTAGGGGGTCCCGAACTGTGTGTCTAGGCGGATGGTAACAGGAGACAAGGGACACGATGTTTTTACCTAGGTTCGGGTCCTCTCGATGGAGGTAAAACCCTACTCCTGCTTGATTAATATTGATGATATGGGTAGTACAAGAGTTGATCTACCACGAGATCAAGGAGGCTAAACCCTAGAAGCTAGCCTATGGTATGATTGTTGTAATGGTTGTTCGTCCTACGGACTAAAACCCTCCGTACCACGAGATCAAGGAGGCCAATTCACTGACATCCGCGGAGACTTGATCTTTGATGGATTCGAGCCACAGCCGAGCGTGCCGCACTGTCACGATGGGCATGATCTAGCTCTGCCGCCGGACAGTACCTTGGAGGCCGCACACGAATCCGCTCCGACCCATAGTTCGGAGCCAACCACGCAGATTGAGGACAGGTGGCTGGACACCGCCTCGGGAGCTACAACTGCTACGGCGATGGAGCCGAATACCGACCTTGTCCTTTGCAAAGCTCGTGACTCCGAGGTGCCGGACTCCTTGCCGGACTCCGAACCTCCTGCGCCCCTGCCAATCGAATCCGATTGGGTGCCGATCATGGAGTTCACCGCTGCGGACATCTCTCAGCACTCGCCCTTTGGCGACATCCTGAACTCGCTAAAGTATCTCTCGTTATCAGGAGAACCCTGGCCGGACTGCGGTCAGGATGGTTGGGATGCGGACAACGAAGAAATTCAAAGCCCACCCACCACCCACTTTGTAGCCACTGTCGACGATCTAACCGACATGCTAGACTACGACTCCGAAGACATCGACGGTATGGACGACGATGCCGGAGACGATCAAGAACCAGCGCCTATAGGGCACTGGAAGACCACCTCGTCATACAACATATACATGGTGGACACCCCAAAGGATGGGGACGGTGAAGAAGCAGCGGAGGTAGATTCCTCTAAGAAACAGCCCAAGCGCCGACGTCAGCAGCGCCGCTCTAAATCCCGCCACAGCAGGAATGGAGATTCCGGCACCGGAGATAATAACACCCCAGAGAGTGCCGAAGACAACCCCCTCCAGCAAGATTCAGCATAGGAGGACGGGGAAGCCAGCCCTCAAGAGAGAGCGGCAGACGAGGAGGATGAAAATTACATGCCTCCCTCCGGAGACAAGGCAAGCCTCAACGACGACGAATTCGTCGTGCCCGAGGATCCCGTCGAACAAGAGCGTTTTAAACGCAGGCTAATGGCCACGGCGAACAGCCTAAAGAAAAAGCAGCAACAGCTTCGAGCTGATCAAGACCTGCTGGCCGACGGATGGACCGAGGTCCTCGCGGCCGAAGAGTATGAACTCGAACGCCCCTCCAAAAGCTACCCAAAACGCAAGTTGCTCCCCCGACTAGAGGAGGAAGCATACAAACCTTCATCACCAGCGCACAATACGGCAGACCGACCACCTCGTGGCCGCGACAGAGAGGCATCTAGGCCCTCCACCAGAACCGTATCCCGGCACCGCTCGAAAAGCGCGAAGCCACGGGGGAATGTGCCGGACTTGCGGGACATATTGGAGGATAAGGCAAGACAATCAAGATCTATCTACGGATCACGCGGGCGCCCCACGACCCACGACGACTACCGTCGCGCCGGATACAGCAACTCCGGCCGGGCCGAACACAGCAGACAAAGCTCTCTTGAGCTACGTCGTGATATTGCTCAATATAGAGGCGCCGCACACCCACTATGCTTCATGGACGAAGTAATGGATCATCAAATCCCTGAAGGGTTTAAACTCGTGAACATTGAATCCTACGATGGCACAACAGACCCTGTGGTTTGGATCGAAGATTATCTCCTTCATATCCATATGGCCCGCGGTGACGATCTCCACGCCATCAAGTATCTCCCACTCAAGCTTAAAGGACCAGCTCGGCATTGGCTTAACAGCTTGCCAGCAGAGTCAATTGGGTGTTGGGAGGACCTGGAAGCTGCATTTCTCGACAACTTCTAGGGCACATATGTGCGACCACCAGACGCCGATGACCTAAGCCATATAATTCAGCAGCCAGAATAATCGGCCAGACAGTTCTGGACACGGTTCTTAACAAAGAAAAATCAAATCGTCGACTGTCCGGATGTAGAGGCCCTCGCAGCCTTCAAACATAACATCCGCGACGAGTGGCTGGCCCAGCACCTAGGACAGGAAAAGCCGAAATCCATGGCAGCCCTCACATCACTCATGACCCGCTTCTGTGCGGGGGAGGACAGCTGACTAGCCCGCAGTAACAATCTCAGCAAAAATTCTGGCAGTCCGGACAACAAGGACCGCAACGGCAGGTCGCGTTGTAATAAAAACAAACGCCGCGTTAACGGCGATAACACTGAGGATACATCAGTCAATGCCAGATTCAGAGGCTCTAAACCCGGTCAGCGAAAAAAGCCATTCAAAAGAACTACTCTGGGCCGTCCAATTTGGACCGAATACTCGACCGCTCTTGCCAGATACATGGCACCCCCGAAAAGCCAGCTAACCACACCAACAGGGATTGTTGGGTATTCAAGCAGGCGGGCAAGTTAATTACCAAAAACAATGACAAGGGGTTGCATAGCGATGACGAGGAGGAGACCCGGCCGCCGAACAGTAGAGGACAGAAGGGTTTCCCCCCACAAGTACGGACGGTAAACATGATATATGCAACCCACATACCCAAGAGGGAGCAGAAGCGCGCACTTAGGGACGTATATGCGATGGAGCAAGTCGCCCCGAAGTTCAATCCATGGTCCTCTTGCCCGATCACTTTCGATCGAAGGGACCACCCCACCAGTATCCGCCATGGAGGATTCGCCGCATTGGTTTTAGACCCAATCGTCGATGGATTTCACCTCACTAGAGTCCTGATGGACGGCGGCAGCAGCCTGAACCTGCTTTATCAGGATATAGTGCGCAAGATGGGCATAGACCCCTCAAGGATTAAACCTACAAAGACGACCTTCAAAGGCGTCATACCAGGTGTTGAGGCCAATTGTACAGGCTCAGTCACACTGGAAGTGGTCTTCGGATCCCCGGATAATTTCAGAAGCGAGGAGTTAATCTTCGACATAGTCCCGTTCCGCAGTGGCTATCACGCTCTGCTCGGACGAACCGCGTTTGCAAAGTTCAACGCGGTGCCGCATTATGCATACCTTAAGCTCAAGATGCCAGGTCCTCGTGGAGTCATCACGGTCAACGGAAACACTGAATGCTCCCTCCGAACGGAGGAACACACAGCGGCTCTCGCGGCAGAAGTACAGAGCAGCCTCTTAAGGCAATTTTCCAGTCCGGCCGTTAAACGACCGGACATGGCTAAACGCGCCCGGAGTAACATACATCAAGACCACCTTGAACGTTCCGAGCACGCGTAGCAATGCGGCCCCTACCCTAGCCCTTGCATGATTTCAAGACGAGCCCTTCGCGTACATCATTACGCTCTGGAGATACCATGGGCATAGGGTGAGGGGCACGACCACGACAGGCCCAGAGTGCGGCTCAACCACACCAGGGGCTCCCAAGTGTGTCACCTTTTTCTTTTTCCTTTTTTCTTTTCTTTCACAGGACTCCGTTCACCAGAGGCCCTGTCCGGCAGTAGATCTGCCGAACTCACGATGCAACAGCCAAGGAGGGACAATGGCTACGACGAACACTTAGGTGGTCTCCATTTTGAGCATTAAATCTGTTTAATACACCATTCCGCAGCCTACCCCTAGAGGGGGACATGTCTAATAGTCCAAACCCTTGCTTACCGCACTATTTGTATCGTTCTGCACTCATAGCAGAATTCCTTGAATAAACAATGCATCACCTTTTGCTTACAATTGCATTCCTTTTTTACACATATGTTCATTTATGACATCTTGCATCCGTACACTTTGGTACGGCCGAATACACCAGGGGCTTATGTTCCCCACATTATGGTGTGATAAGTCCGAACACTCTCACAAATGCGGCACCCCGAACTTATAGCATTATATGCATCGGCTCCGAATCATGTCTTGGGTCAATAGTTGGGTTTGCCCGGCTCCCATGTTTTGGTACCTTACGTTCCGTTCTATCGGCTAAGGTAGCACTGGGAGAACCACTGCGATTACGCCCCGGTTGAGCTGGGCGAGTGCCTCAGTGGAGAAAGCTAAAACTGACCGTCATGATAAGGCGAGAGCTGGTCGCTGTTCGAGAGGTCTTTTCGAGTCCCTAAAGACTTATGCCGCTTAGAGCGAGGAACCGGCTTCGTCCGGCCCAGGCGTGGATAGCGCCCCGAACTCGGTCTTCCGAACACTAGGGGCTTCGTCGAAATTTAAAATTATAAAATTCTATGGCTAAGTGAGAGTGTTCAAGCATTATAAGTCCGGTTGCCTTGTTCGTTGTGTTGAGCGCCTCCCTAGATGGACCCAAAAATGGGAACAAGAGCGCTCAAGTTTATCCCGAACACCCCAGCACTCGTGGCATGGGGGCTGAAGCCGACGACTTGCCATCTCTCAGATTTGATAAACGGCCGCACAGAAGGTAATATTTTAAATTAATAAGCGTTGCTTAGCGCATATGAACAAAGTTTTCAGCGCACAGGATAACACATTGCGAGTCTACTCAAATATTACATCTTTGGGGCACTCATCCGCAATCTTGCGGGCACCCTTCAGGACACTCTTATAGTACATTTCGGGCGTACGATACTCCTTGCCCCCCGGTGGCGCGTCCGTCAGAAGCCTCTCAGCATCCAGCCTGCCCCAGTGCACCTTTGCGCGGGCAAGGGCCCGACGGGCACCTTCAATGCAGGCGGAGCGCTTGATGACTTCCATCCAGGGGCACGCATCCACCAGCCGCCGCACGAGGCCGAAGTAGCTCCCAGGCATGGCCTCTTCAGGCCACAGCCGGACTATGAGGCCCTTCATGGCCTGCTCGGCTACCTTGTGGAGCTCGACCAGCTGCTTCAGCTGGTCGCTAAGGGGCACCGGATGTCCGGCCTCAGCATACTGAGACCAGAAGACCTTCTCCGTTGAGCTCCCCTCCTCGGCCCGGTAGAATGCGGCGGCATCGGACACGCTGCGAGGCAGATCTGCAAACGCTCCTGGAGAGCTCCGAATTCGGGTAAGTAACAGGTAATTCACATTCACATGCTTGCTTTGCATGAAAAATGCCTTACCCGCCGCTATTTTCTTCACCGCCTCAATCTCCTGGAGGGCCTTATGGGCCTCGGCCTTAGCGGCTTTGGCACTCTCAAGAGCCGAGGCAAGCTGGGACTCTCGAGTCTTCGAGTCGCGCTCCAAACTCTCATGCTTTTCCATGAGAGCCTGGAGCTCTTGCCGCACCTCCGCCACCCGCACCTCCTGCTTCTCTCGCTCCGCTTGTTCCGCAGCCGCATTACGTTCGACCGCGGACACGGCCTCCTTCAGGGTCGCCACCTCATTTGTGGCCCCTGCAGTGCCCATGTTATCCTTGTTCTTTCTATTGCAACCAAAATCCTTTTTTGTAAGGTACAAATTTAATACGGTGTTACTCACCTTCTTTGTCCTCGAGCTGCTTCTTGGCAAGGCCGAGCTTGTTCTTGGACCGCTCGAGGTCCTGCTTCAAAGCACCGACCTCCGCAGTCAATGCGGCAGAGGTCAGCAGCGCAGCCTGCAATCCCATATTGACATAATTTTTAGAACTCCTGCGTATATCTTTTTAGATCCTCAGTCCGGCTTTTCTTTCTGAACACCGAACCGAGCATCAGGGGCTACTGTCTATGGAGTATTACATTACATATTTAAAAAAAACTCCTTACCTCAAAGCCTGTTAGAAGGCTGCTGCAGGCTTCGGTCGGCCCGCTCTTGGTGAGCAGAACCTTCTGAATCACCGCACTCATGATAGTGCGGTGTTCTTCCTCGATGGAAGCGTCGTTGAGCGCCTCCAACAAGTTATCCGGCGCCTCTGGTTGGACGGAGGCCGCCAGTGTCACGGTCTTGCCCTTCTTACGAAGGGGTCGCCTACCGGACTCCGGAACCACTGCGGGTTCCGGTGCAGAGTCCGGCACAAAGTCCGGGAGGTTGCCCTGTGGCACCTCCGGAGCCTCCCCCTCCTGGCGGGTCCCCTCCTAGGATCCCACCTCGGCGTACTCAACATCACGAGGGGTGGAGGCGGTCGGAATGGAATCCACATCCGACGGAGCCAAGGACCCGCTCGAAGAAGTGGAAAAATCGTCCTCGGCCGGACTACAGGTTGTATGCGGCATTAGAAGGACACTATGTGGCACAAAAGAGAAATTGTAAATCATTCAGGAATCCGGATACTTATGATCTTGCCGGGGGCTTGGCCCTTGAGGGCCACCCCTCGTCGTCGTCGCCGACGTTGGCGCAGCTGTCCGGAGGAAGGGTCCTTCCCCTCTTGGACCCTTCGGCCTCCCCCGTTGGGGAAGCCTTCCTCTTCCGCTCTCCCCCCTCCTGGGGAGAGTCCTCTTTCTCCTCCTCGTATTCGGGAGAGGAGTCCGCCTCGGAGCCATCGTACGACGAGTCCGATACCACCTGGTGCCGGGAACTCCTTCGGGTTCCCGTGGCCTTCTTCTTGGCCTTCTTCTCCGGCACCACGTAAAGGGCCGGAACCAGCAGCCCCGTTAAACGGGTGTCCGCTAGGTCTTCGGGAAGGGGAGCCGGACAGTTGACCTGTCCGGACGTCCTCTGCCAATCCTGTTAAAGGCATTGGGAGTTTTAGATCCCACATAGAGTCAAACTATGAAAGAAATAAGTGTCCCGTAAAGGATAACAAAGCTTACCTCGCCGGCCGGCGCTTGGTGCTGAATCCGCGATATTCAGTTGCGGACGCAGGGGCTTCTCCGCCCTTGAACAACACCCTCCAGGCAGCTTCGTACGTCGTGTCAAAGAGCCTGCTCAGGGTCCGTTGCTGTGCCGGATCAAACTCCCACAAATTGAAGGCCCGCTGCTGGCAGGGGAGAATCCAGCGGACGAGCATGACCTGGATCACATTGACAAGCTTAAGCTTCTTGTTCACTAGGGTCTGGAGACAGGATTGGAGTCCTGTCAGCTCCTTCGAACTACCCCATAGCAAGCCCTTCTCTTTCCAGGAGGTGAGCTGCATGGGGATACCAGATCTGAACTCGGGGGCCGCTGCCCATTTAGGGTCACGCGGCTCGGTGATGTAGAACCACCCCGATTGCCACCCTTTGACGGACTCCATGAAGGCACCCTCGAGCTAGATGACGTTGGGCATTTTGCCCACCATGGCGCCTCCGCACTCCGCTTGGACGCCCTTCACCACCTTTGGCTTGACATTGAAGGTTTTTAGCCACAAGCCGAAGTGGGGCTGGATGCAGAGGAAGGCCTCGCACACGACGATAAACGCCGAGATGTTGAGGATGAAGTTTGGCACCAGATCGTGGAAGTCCAGGCCATAGTAGTACATGAGCCCCCGGACGAAGGGATGAAGTGGGAAGCCCAGTCCGCGGAGGAAGTGGGGAAGGAATACGACCCTCTCATGAGGCCTGGGGGTGGGGATGAGCTGCCCCTTGTCGGGCAGCCGATGCGCGATGTCGCTGGAGAGGTATCCGGCACCGCGCAGCTTCTCGATGTGCCCCTCCGTAACGGAGGAGGCCATCCACTTGCCTCCCGCTCCGGACATGGCTGGAGAAGGTTGAGACGAGATGTGCGGACTTGGGCGCTGGAGCTCGAGTGCGCGGAGATGGATAAGCAAAGGAGGAAGAAGGCGTAGGTAAAAAAGGTGGATCCTTATCCCCTTATATATGGGCGGACGAAGACTATGCGTCCCCACCGGCCTGGTAAAACTCCCTTATCTCCCAAGCGCCACCATCAATGGCGCGGTTGGGTTACCCACGTCCGTATTGATGGGAATCCTGGAATAAGGGGAACACGATCTCTGCTTCGACAAGACGTGCCAAGGAAACCGCTTCGCTAAACGCGCTGAGGTGGTATAATAAAAACGATTCAAGTAAAGGCTTGGTGGTGGTGTGACGTCATGCCACAAAATACGTCAGCAGATTGAACTTGTGTACATATTATTCTCTCTACGGTGGAATGTGGAATTTGTTTTGCAGAGCCGGACACTATCCTGGTTTTCACGAATCTTCTATGAATTAATTCAGAGGAGGAACCCGCCTTGCAATGCCGAACAATATGCGCGCCGGACTCATCGTCATTGAAGCCTGGTTCAGGGGCTACTGAGGGAGTCCTGGACTAGGGGGTGTCCGGATAGCCGGACTATCATCATCGGCCGGACTCCAAGACTATGAAGATACAAGATTGAAGACTTTGTCCCGTGTCCAGATGGGACTTTCCTTGGCATGGAAGGCAAGCTTGGCGATACGGATATGTAGATCTCCTACCATTGTAACCAACTCTGTGTAACCCTAGCCCTCTCCGGTGTCTATATAAACTGGAGGGTTTTAGTCCGTAGGACAAACAACCATTACAACAATCATACCATAGGCTAGCTTCTAGGGTTTAGCCTCCTTGATCTCGTGGTAGATCCACTCTTGTACTACCCATATCATCAATATCAATCAAGCAGGAGTAGGGTTTTAACTCCATCGAGAGGGCCCGAACCTGGGTAAAAACATCGTGTCCCTTGTTTCCTATTACCATCTGCCTAGACGCATAGTTCGGGACCCCCTACCCGAGATCCGCCGGTTTTGACACCGACAAGGACCGCTTCCGAAGACCCGGAGGCCAAGGCCTCAAAGCGGGGGAAGAAATCTTCACCAGAGGGTCCTGCGCCTGGGGAAGCCCCGGCCGCACTATCTCCCCTAAGGAATCAGCCCTCTAGCGAGCCGTAAGTAGAAAAAGGGGAGTTTTGTAATAAGGGACATCCCTATTTTTGCTTCTGAGGATAACCGAAGTTTTTACCTTGTAGTTCGGATCTCCGTCCTTCTCAGCTGAGCTCGTCTTCGGGGGACCTTCGTCCGGAGATGATGGAGAGAGAGACGCCTCCATCTGCCGCACCGTCAGGCGGGGCGGACGACCCTGAGGTGTCATCGCAGAGGGTATCCCCGAGTCCGGCAGGGCCGGAGAGTTTGGCTCCAACTGGTGTACGGCCGGGGGAGCTGAAGGATCTGCTCGAGAGGGCGTCTATCTCAGAAGGTCACCGTACATTGATGAGTACGGTGATTGAAAGAATTTCATCCGCTGAGGGCGGGTTGCATGATGCTGTCAGAAGTTTGCTGGCGGGGTTTGAGGTACGTAAAAATGACATACCTTTTGACAGTTCTTTACACATAAAGTGCGCCCTGTATAGATAGTAGCCCCTGAGACTCGGTATGTTGTCGAAAGCGACAGCGTGCCGAGGATCATAATCTTAGGTATTAATTCTTGCCTTTCCTATGCAGGTGGCGGATAGTCCGGTGGCCAGCCAGACTGATGGAGTTGCCGAACTAAAGCGGCAACTTGATGTTGCGGATGCGGACATCGCGCTGGTCAATAAACGACTTGACGAGTCACAAGGTAGGTTGTTTCTCTGTGGTCACCTAGTAAGGGAGCTGATGCCCACTCCTTACAACATGTATGCTTAATGCAGATGGTGCCGCTGCTGTGGAGGACCTTCGGGCAGAGCTTGCTTGAGCCAAGGAGCAGGCCAGAAGGAGTGATGCGGCTGCCTCGAAGGCAGCCGAAGAGCTAGAAGCCGAAAGGGCTGCTCACTGCCGAAGCAGGGAGGAGATGGCCGGAATGGCCATGAAGCTGAAGGATGTTACCGACCGCTATGAGGTTCTTGAAAAAGAACGCCGAGCGGAGCAAGAAGACCTGAAGAAGGCCACCGCCGAAGCCAAGGATGCCCGTTCTGCAATGAGGGCTATAAAGGAGGAGCTGCGTCAGGCCAGAGACATTGCGGCTGGCAAGCCCTTTCTGCTGCGCAGGAAGTTCACAGATCAAAAATATGCTCAGCTTGGCCAGCTGTGGGGTTCGGAGGATCCTTATCTTGATCTGGCGGCGAGTGCGGCGGATGCGGTTGTGCACTTCCGAAGCCAAAAGGATCACGAGATGGAAGAGCTTTTTTGGTCTCAATTCCACAGTCCGGAGCATTCACTTCCGTTGACCGATCGGTTGGCTGAGTGGGCTGAGCTGAATAGATTGTCCGGATTTGCCATGACGGATGTAGTGGCTCATCTGTGGCCGGATAGGCCCAAGCCGAAGAGTTATTTTGGCTTATTACAACAATTCCTTGGGGCGGTGCCGCATATCAAGGCGATGAAGCGGTCGGCATGCATAGAGGGTGCACGGATGGCTCTCGCCCGTGTGAAGACATACTGGACGGAGATGGATGCCACCGATGTTGCAACCCGGGGTTCGGACGAGAGCCGGTTACCCGTCGAGCACTATTTTGGGGAAGTCCTGCAGGGCGCTCGTGTAATAGAGTCGCAGTGCTCGAAAAGTGTTATGTTCAAATGACATGCATGATTTGTAAAATGATATTCATAATATAAGTGCTTTTTATACTTGTGCGTTCAAGTATTGAAACATCTCCTGTGCGGTATACTTGTGTATAACCTGAAAGATGGCAGTCTTCGGCTTCAGCCCCCACGCACATGGTGCGGGGGTGTTTGCAAAATGGCGCATTTTCACACTTAATCCAACGTCTTGGTCCTGTGAAGGAGGTGGTAGCGTAGCAAACTAGGTAACCGGACTATAATGCTTTATCTCTTTCACTTAGCCATAGGTGTTCGAAGGTGGGGCTACGATATAGCCCCTAGGGGCACCACGCTCTCCAAATTCGGGGCGCGTATGTGCCTGACCGGGAAACGGTCCTTCGTCAAAGCGGAGGAATTCTAGACATTCCGGTAGTCGATCGAGTGGTTGACCAGTCTCTCGCTATATCATGACAGTCAGTTTTCGGCTTTCTCTACTGAGGTGCTCGCCCGGCCGAACCGGGGCACAATCGCAGTAGTTCTCCTGGTGTCGCGTTAGCCGATGATACGGAACGTAAGGCAGCAAAACACAGGAGCCGGGCAAACCCAACATTTGACCAAAGACATGATTCGGAGCTGATGCATATAAGGCCTAACTCGAGACGCCGAACACTCCCTAAGGTATTCGGTCTTTATGATAACGGGCAGAACAATGCCCTAAGCCCTTAGTGTCCAGGTACGGGCGGAAATTTCTGACGCGGCCGATGCCAAAACGCCAGCCTCCTCATCGGTTATGGTAAAAAACCGGGGGATGTGTCTCAACAAGAGACAGTAAGAAAGGTTTACGCAGGGTCTTAATCTGAAAAGAATCCTTGCAATGGGTCCCTGCTGCACGTCTGCGCCTGTGTCTCCGTTGTGCTGTATCCTGGACGGGTGTAGCACGCTGTTCATCTGTAAAAGAGACGAACTTAGTTTAGAAAGATATCGTGCAAGAAATGTGTTTAAAACAGAGTATGATTAAAAATGAATAAAGTTGAGTTTTATTGGCTCTCATTGTTTATGCACGCAGCCTTTTGTAGAGGGGTGTGCGTCTAGGAAGCCCCTAGTTTATTTATGCCGGACTCGCTTAGCCGTGTCCGGGGTCTTGAATGACCTTTTAATGAGATGATGCCGCGTGGACCGGGCATTTTAAGTGTAAGAGACGCGTAGTGCAGTATTGCGTTAAAGCGGGGGAAAGCTTCACGTCCCGATAGTGCTTGATGGCTACTTTTAAATGGGGCGACATGGAAGATTAGCTTTTCGCGACGGAAGTTGTCGGGTGATCCGAACACAACTTCTAGTAGTAAGGAGCCCGTGCACTTGGCGTAAGGGCCTGGGGTCACTCCTTTGAAGGAAGTGCGGCTATGGCGAATTTTAGTAGGGTCTATCCCCAACTTGTGGATTCTGTCCGGATATAGCAGGTTTAAATCGCTGCCGCCATCCATTAGGACTTGTGTAAATTGTAGTCCGTCGATTATAGGATCCAATATCAGAGCAGTCCATCCTGCGTTTCGAATACTTCTGGAGTAATCTAGGTGGTCTAAAGTAATTGGTTTTGACATCCAATCTTGGGATTCCGCTGGGGTGGACCATGCGGCATGCGCTTTGGCAGGTGCCGCCCTATTTTTCCTTGTTATCACTTGAAGTGAATTCATTGTTTTGACCTGTTGTGGGAAGTTCTTTTGTTGTCCGGCGCTCTGCTTGTGGGGTTCATCATCATCTTCGCTCGGTGTGTCGAGCCCCTTGTGTTCGGCGTTAAGTCGGCCGGACTGCTTGAAGACCCAACAATCTTTGTGGGTGTGGTTTGCAGGCTTCCCGGGGGTACTGTGAATTTGGCATATCCTATCCAAGATTTTGTTTAGGTTGGATAGCTCATCACTGTTGTCCTTAAGAGGCAGTGTTTTGCTGTTCGGCCGAGAGCTTTTGAATCCGGCGTTAACCGCCGTGTTCTTTGGGCCATTTTCCTTATTCCGGCGCTGATCTTTTCTGCGTCGTGATTTCCCATTTCCATCTCTAACCTCGGATGTACTCGGGTCGCTGGTGCTGCATCTTGCCAGCCAGCTATCTTCTCCCGCGCAAAAGCGGGTCATGAGGCTCGTTAGCGCGGCCATTGTTCTTGGCTTTTCCTGGCCGAGGTGTCTGGCGAGCCATTCGTCTCGGACGTTATGTTTAAAAGCTGCTAAGGCTTCGGCGTCCGGACAGTCGACTATTTGGTTCTTTTTGGTGAGGAACCTATTCCAGAATTTGCGCGCTGACTCTCCGGGCTGTTGAGTTATGTGATTTAAATCGTCTGCATCCGGAGGGCGGACATAAGTCCCCTAAAAATTTGCTCTAAACGCATCCTCGATCTCTTCCCAACTTCCAATGGTATTTTCTGGGAGGCTTTTGAGCCAATGCCGAGCTGGCCCTTTGAGCTTGAGGGGTAGATATTTTATGGCGTGGAGATCGTCTCCTCTAGCCATATGTATGTGTAGGATGTAATCCTCAATCTAGACTCCGGGGTTTGTTGTTCCGTCATATGCCTCTATGTTTACGGGCTTAAAACCCGCTGGAAATTCATGATCTAGCACCTCATCGGTGAAACATAGTGGGTGTGCGGCGCCCCTGTATTTAGGTGTGCCGTTATCTTCGGACACTCGGCGTGTTGTGTTGCTTCCTGGAGCCCTATTTTTGGCCCATAGATGGACCTGACCGGCATCCTTTCCGCGAGGATCCTTATGTGGATCGTGTTGCCGGCTTGTGTGCGGCGCCGCCTGCCGCTCTTAGCCTATCATCTGTTCGTCTATCCGGCCAGGGCGGCCTCTTTGTTTTTGACTGTGGGGGCTCGACGGGCCCTCCTCATCAAATTCGGGGCATAGCTTGCGCTTTGGGTAGCTCTTGTTGGTGACTATCGCCGTATTTATCTCGGTCCTGAGGACTTTGCTCCATCTCATTCTGAGTACGTCTTCCGCTGTTTTGAGCTTCGCTTCTGCTTCTTCAAACTTCTTGCCGTGGCGACGAGCCTTTTGTGAAGGTTCTTATGCTCCGGTGATGTGTCTGGCGTGAGATCGTCTGGACTGTTGTTTTCGCGGGGATGGATTGCTTGTCCAATTCATCCTGTTCAGATGGTTGCTTGGTGCATGTTCGTCGTCCACTGGTTCGCCTTGCTCTACGGCTGGGTCATTATGGGTGTTGTGTTATCGAGCGGACTTCGGGCGGCGCTTGCGTCGCCGTTTTGGTTGTTTTTCGGGGGAATTATCCCTTCGCCGCGTCCCGTTGTTCTCGTTATCGCTTTCTTTTGGTGTGTCCACCATGTATATGTCATGAGTTGAGGTGGCTTTCCAGTGCCCAGTAGGCACTGGTTCTTGGTCATCTCCGGCATCGTCGTTCATACCGTCGATGTCTTCGGAGTCGAAGTCTAGCATGTCGGTTAAATCGTCGACAGTTGCTATAAAGTGGGTGGTGGGTGGGCTTTGAATTTCTTCGTCGTCCACATCCCAACCGTCCCGACCGCAGTTAGGCCAGGGCTCTCCTGATAACGAGAGATACCTTAGCGGATGTCACCGAAACGTGAGTGTTGACAGATGTCTGCAGCGGTGAACTCCATGATCGGCGCCCGATCGGATTCAATTGGTAGGGGCGCAGGAGGTTCGGAGTCCGGCGAGGAGTCCGGCACCTCGGAGTCACGAGCTTCAAAGGGACAAGGTCAGTATTCGGCTCCATCGCCGTAGGGGTTGCAGCCCCTGAGGCGGTGTCTAGCCACCCGTCCTCGATCTACGCGGTCGGCTCCGAATTAAGGGTCAGAGCGGACTCGTGTGCGGCCTCCAGGGCACTGTCCGGCAGTGTGGCTCGAATCCATCGAAGATCAAGTCTCCGCGGATGTCATCCGTGAAGTTTAGACTTCCAAATCTGACCTGACGGCCAGGGGCATAACTTTCGATCTGCTCCAGATGGCCAAGCGAATTGGCCCGCAGTGCAAAGCCGCCGAATACGAAGATCTTTCCGGGGAGAAAAGTCTCACCCTGGACTGCGTCGTTGTTGATGATCGAAGGAGCCATCAAGCCTATCAGTGACGACATAGAGGAACTCTCAATGAAAGCACCAATGTCGGTGTCAAAACCGGCGGATCTCGGGTAGGGGGTCCCGAACTATGCGTCTAGGCGGATGGTAACAGGAGACAAGGGACACGATGTTTTTACCCAGGTTTGGGCCCTCTCGATGGAGGTAAAATCCTACTCCTGCTTGATTGATATTGATGATATGGGTAGTACAAGAGTGGATCTACCACGAGATCAAGGAGGCTAAACCCTAGAAGCTAGCCTATGGTATGGTTGTTGTAATTGTTGTTGTCCTACGGACTAAAACCCTCCGGTTTATATAGACATCAGAGAGGGCTAGGGTTACACAGAGTTGGTTACAATGGTAGGAGATCTACATATCCGTATTGCCAAGCTTGCCTTCCATGCCAAGGAAAGTCCCATCCGGACACAGGATGAAGTCTTCAATCTTGTATCTTCATAGTCTTGGAGTCCGACCGATGATGGTAGTTCGGCTATCCGGACACCCCCTAGTCCAGGACTCCCTTAGTAGTCAACCCCTTGAACTTGTCGATAACCCTTAGCGACAAGTCGAGCTTTATAGATGGTAATATTACCATCCGCGTCCGTCTTCTTCTTAAAGATCCATTTGTTTTCTATCGCTCGTCGATCATCGGGCAAGTCTGTCAAAGTCCATACTTTGCTTTCGTACATGGATTCTATCTCGAATTGCATGGCTTCAAGCCATTTGTTGGAATCTGGGCCCGCCATCGCTTCTTCATAGTTCGAAGGTTCACCGTTGTCTAACAACATGATTTCCAGGACAGGGTTGCCATACCACTCTGGTGTGGAACGTGTCCTTGTGGACCTATGAGGTTCAGTAGCAACTTGATCCGAAGTACCTTGATTATCATCATTAATTTCCTCTCCAGTTGGTGTAGGCACCACAGGAACATTTTCCTGAGCTGCACTACTTTCCGGTTCAAGAGGTAGTACTTCATCGTGTTCTACTTTCCTCCCACTTACTTCTTTCGAGAGAAACTCTTTTTCCAGAAAGGATCCATTCTTGGCAACAAAGATCTTGCCCTTGGATCTTAAGTAGAAGGTATACCCAATGGTTTCCTTAGGGTATCCTACGAAGACGCATTTTTCTGACTTGGGTTCGAGCTTTTCAGGTTGTAGTTTCTTGACATAAGCATCGCATCCCCAAACTTTTAGAAACGACAGCTTAGGTTTCTTCCCAAACCATAATTCATACGGTGTCGTCTCAACGGATTTAGACGGTGCCCTATTTAAAGTGAATGTAGCTGTCTCTAGAGCGTATCCCCAAAATGATAGCGGTAAATCGGTAAGAGACATCATAGATCGCACCATATCCAATAGAGTGCGATTACGACATTCGGACACACCGTTATGCTGAGGTGTTCCAGGCGGCATGAGTTGTGAAACGATTCCACAATTCCTTAAGTGTGTACCAAATTCGTGACTTAAGTATTCTCCTCCACGATCTGATCGTAGGCACTTTATCTTTCGGTCACGTTGATTCTCTACCTCATTCTGAAATTCCTTGAACTTTTCAAAGGTCTCAGACTTGTGTTTCATTAAGTAGACATACCCATATCTACTCAAGTCATCAGTGAGAGTGAGAACATAACGATATCCTCCGTGAGCCTCAACGCTCATTGGACCGCACACATCGGTATGTATGAATTCTAGTAAGTTGGTTGCTTGCTCCATTGTTCCGGAGAACGGAGTCTTGGTCATTTTGCCCATGAGGCATGGTTCGCATGTGTCAAATGATTCATAATCTAGAGACCCTAAAAGTCCATCAGCATGGAGCTTCTTCATGCGCTTGACACCAATGTGACCAAGGCGGCAGTGCCACAAGTATGTGGGACTATCGTTATCAACTTTACATCTTTTGGTATTCACACTATGAATATGTGTAATATTACGTTTGAGATTCATTAAGAATAAACCATTGACCATCGGGGCATGACCATAAAACATATCTCTCATATAAATAGAACAACCATTATTCTCGGATTTAAATGAGTAGCCATCTCATATTAAACGAGATCCAGATACAATGTTCATGCTCAAACTTGGCACTAAATAACAATTATTGAGGTTCATAACTAATCCCGTGGGTAAATGTAGAGGTAGCATGCCGACGGCAATCACATCGACCTTGGAACCATTCCCGACGGGCATCGTCACCTCGTCCTTCGCCAGTCTCCACTTATTCCGCAGCTCCTACTGTGACTTACAAATGTGAGCAACGGCACCGGTATCAAATACCCAGGAATTACTACGAGTACTGGTAAGGTACACATCAATTACATGTATATCAAATATACCTTTAGTGTTGCCGGCCTTCTTGTCCGCTAAGTATTTGGGGCAGTTCCGCTTCCAGTGACCCTTCCCCTTGCAATAAAAGCACTCAGTCTCAGGCTTGGGTCCATTCTTTGACTTCTTCCCGGCAACTAGCTTACCGGGCGTGGCAACATCTTTGTCGTTCTTCTTGAAGTTCTTCTTACCCTTACACACGATCTGATTTCAACCTCTGTCGACTTCAGCATTGAAAATACTTCAGGAATGGTCTTCACCATCCCCTGCATATTGTAGTTCATCACAAAGCTCTTATAGCTCGGTGGGAGCGACTGAAGGATTCTGTCAATGACCGCCTCGTTCGGGAGGTTGATCTCCAACTGGGACAGGCGGTTGTGCAACCCAGACATTTTGAGTATGTGCTCACTGACAGAACTGTTTTCTTCCATCTTACAACTATAGAACTTGTCGGAGACTTCATATCTCTCGACCCGGGCATGAGCTTGAAAAACCATTTTTAGCTCCTCGAACATCTCATATGCTCCGTGTTGCTCAAAACGCTTTTGGAGCCCCGGTTCTAAGCTGTAAAGCATGCCGCACTGAACGAGGGAGTAATCATCAGCACGTGACTGCCAAGCATTCATAATGTCTTGGTTCTCTGGGATGGGTGCTTCACCTAGCGGTTCATCTAGGACATATGCTTTCTTGGCTGCTATGAGGATGATCCTCAGGTTCCGGGCCCAGTTCGAATAGTTGCTGCCGTCATCTTTCAGCTTGGTTTTCTCTAGGAACACGTTGAAGTTCATGTTGACATGAGCGTTGGCCATTTGATCTACAAGACATATTTTGCAAAGATTTTAGACTAAGTTCATGATAATTAAGTTCATCTAATCAAATTATTTAATGAACTCCCACTCAGATTGACATCCCTCTAGTCATCTAAGTGTTACACGATCCGAGTCGACTAGGCCGTGTCCGATCATCACATGAGACGGACTAGTCATCATCGGTGAACATCTCCATGTTGATCGTATCTTCCATACGACTCATGTTCGACCTTTCGGTCTCTTGTGTTCCGAGGCCATGTTTGTACATGCTAGGCTCGTCAAGTTAACCCTAAGTGTTTCTACATGTGTAAAACTATCTTACACCCGTTGTATGTGAACGTAAGGATCTATCACACCCGATCATCACGTGGTGCTTTGAAACGACGAACTTTAGCAACGGCGCACAGTTAGGGGAGAACACTTTCTTGAAATTTTTATAAGGGATCATCTTATTTACTACTGTCGTTCTAAGTAAACAAGATGCATAAACATAATAAACATCACATGCAATTATATAAAGTAGTGACATGATATGGCCAATATCATATAGCTCCTTCGATCTCCATCTTTGGGGCTCCATGATCATCTTCGTCACCGGCATGACACCATGATCTCCATCATCATGATCTCCATCATTGTGTCTTCATGAAGTTGTCATGCCAACGACTACTTCTACTTCTATGGCTAACGCGTTTAGCAATAAAGTAAAGTAATTTACATGGCGTTCTTCAATGACACGCAGGTCATACAAAAAATAAAGACAACTCCTATGGATCCTGCCGGTTGTCATACTCATCGACATGCAAGTCGTGATTCCTATTACAAGAACATGATCTCATACATCACAATATATCATTCATCATTCATCACAACTTCTGGCCATATCACATCACATGACAATTGCTGCAAAAACAAGTTAGACGTCCTCTAATTGTTGTTGCATCTTTTACGTGGCTGCAATTGGGTTCTAGCAAGAACGTTTTCTTACCTACAAATAACCACAACGTGATTTTGTCAACTTCTATTTACCCTTCATAAGGACCCTTTTCATCGAATCCGCTCCAACTAAAGTAGGAGAGACAGACACCCGCTAGCCACCTTATGCAACTAGTGCATGTCAGTCGGTGGAACCTGTCTCACGTAAGCATACGTGTAAGGTCGGTCCGGGCCGCTTCATCCCACAATACCGCTGAAGCAAGAAAATACTAGTAGCTCAAGCAAGTTGACAAGATCTACGCCCACAACAAATTTGTGTTCTACTCGTGCAATAGAGAACTACGCATAGACCTAGCTCATGATGCCACTGTTGGGGAACGTTGCAGAAAATAAAATTCTTCCTACGGTTTCACCAAGATCCATCTATGACTTCATCTAAGCAACGAGTCATGGGAGAGAGATTGCATCTACATACCACTTGTAGATCGCGTGTGGAAGCGTTCAAGAGAACGGTGATGATGGAGTCGTACTCGCCGTGATTCAAATCACCGATGACCAAGTGCCGAACGGACAGCACCTCCGCGTTCAACACACGTACGGAGCGGATGACGTCTCCTCCTTCTTGATCCAGCAAGGGGGAAGGAGAGGTTGATGATGATCCAGCAGCACAATGGCGTGGTGGTGGATGCAGCAGAACTCCGGCAGGGCTTCGCCAAGCTGCTGCGGGAGGAGGACAAGGTGTAGCAGGGGGAGGGAGGCGCCAAGACACAGGGTGCGGCTGCCCTCCCCCTGCCCTCCTTTATATAGGCCCCCAGGGGGGGCGCCGGCCCTGGGAGATGCAATCTCCCAAGGGGGCGGCGGCCAGGGGGGTGGAGTGCCCCCCAAGGCAAGTGGTGCGCCCCCACCTAGGGTTTCCAACTCTAGGCGCAGGGGGGCCCAAGGGGGGGCGCACCAGCCCACTAGGGGCTTGTTCCCCTCCCACTTCAGCCCACGGGGCCCTCCGAGATAGGTGGCCCCACCCGGTGGACCCCCGGGACCCTTCCGGTGGTCCCGGTACAATACCGGGTGACCCGGAAACTTTCCCGATGGCCGGAACAACACTTCTTATATATAATTCTTTACCTCCAGACCATTCCGGAACTCCTCGTGACGTCCGGGATCTCATCCGGGACCCTGAACAACATTCGGTTTGCTGCATACTCATATTCATACAACCCTAGCATCACCGAACCTTAAGTGTGTAGACCCTACGGGTTCGGGAGACATGCAGACATGACCGAGACGGCTCTCCGGTCAATAACCAACAGCGGAATCTGGATACCCATGTTGGCTCCCACATACTCCTCGATGATCTCATCGGATGAACCACGATGTCGAGGATTCAAGCAACCCCGTATACTATTCCCTTTGTCAGACGGTATGTTACTTGCCCGAGACTCGATCGTCGGTATCCCAATACCTCGTTCAGTCTCGTTACCGGCAAGTCACTTTACTTGTACCGTAATGCATGATCCCGTGACCAGACACTTGGTCACTTTGAGCTCATTATGATGATGCACTACCGAGTGGGCCCAGTGATACCTCTCCATAATACGGAGTGACAAATTCCAGTCTCGATTCGTGTCAACCCAACAAACACTTTCGGAGATACCTGTAGTGCACCTTTATAGCCACCCAGTTACGTTGTGACGTTTGGTACACCCAAAGCACTCCTACGGTATCCGGGAGTTACACGATCTCATGGTCTAAGGAAAAGATACTTGACATTGGAAAAGCTCTAGCAAAACGAACTACACGATCTTGTGCTATGCTTAGGATTGGGTCTTGTCCATCACATCATTCTCCTAATGATGTGATCCTGTTATCAACGACATCTAATGTCCAGAGAAGAATCGAATATTGTTCATAGATAGTCTTGATCATAAACCCACAATTCATCAGATCTCGACAAACACACCGCAAAAAGTATTACATCGAATAGATCTCCAAGAAGATCGAGGAGAACTTTGTATTGAGAATCAAAGAGAGAGAAGAAGCCATCTAGCTAATAACTATGGAGCCGAAGGTCTGTGTTAAACTACTCACACATCATCGGAGAGGCTATGGTGTTGATGTAGAAGCCCTCCGTGATCGATTCCCCCTCTGGCGGAACACTGGAAAAGGCCCCAAGATGGGGTCTCATGGGAACAGAAGGTTGCGGCAGTGGAAATAGGGTTTCGTGGTTCTCCTGGATGTTTTTGGGGTATATGAGTATATATAGGCGAAAGAAGTAGGACGGTGGTGCCATGAGGGGCCCACGATGGTGGGGGGCACGCCTACCCCCTGGGCGCGCCATCCTACCTTGTGGCCGCCTTGTTGCTTCCTTGACGTCCACTCCAAGTCTCCCGGATTGTGTTTGTTCCAAAAAGATTCTCCCGAAGGTTTCATTCCGTTTGGACTCCGTTTGCTATTCCTTTTCTGCGAAACACTGAAATAGGCAAAAAACAACAATTTGCATTGGGCCTCCGGTTAATAGGTTAGTCCCGAAAATAATATAAAAGTGCATAATAAAGCCCATTAAACATCAAAAACAGATAATATAATAGCATGGAACAATCAAAAGTTATAGATACGTTGGAGACATGTCAGTAGCATACACTTGAAGTGCTCAAGTTCTCTAGCAAACGACTGTATCACATGAGCTTGCTCAACCATGGAACGCTCTTCAGTCATCCTATAATCATAGAATTGCTCCATGATGTACATCTCAGTGCCAGCATCCGAGACCCAAACTTGGCCTCACGTGTGTCCCATATATCTTTTCCATTATCAATTGATGCATAAGCATCAACTATGTTCTCACCAAGAACACTCAAGAGAGCAGCCTTAAATAGGGTATCCATTTTCTGAAAAGCTTGTGCCTGTTGAGCATCATACTCTTATCCAGGTTTGCCAAGAGTGGCGTCATAGCAACTCATGGTTTGAAACCATAAGACTGCTCTCACGCGCCACCTCTTATAGTGGATACCCTCAAACATAGGAGGTCTCATGGAAGCAGCAAAACCACTTGGGGTAAATTGCCTATAATAAGGTTTTTGGATTGTTGGAAATATGAGGAATTTACCATATGATTTTATTAATGGAAATACTAGATAAAGCATGACTAAAATAGCAGAGATAAAGCAAGTCATGTGATCTAACAAGGAGAAGGTAAATAACATATGCAAATATGAACTAGAACCGAACATATCTAGAGCAGATAGTAGAACAAGGAACTATGACAGGACCTCTAACAAGAAAAGCAAGAACACATACGGGACAGTAGCAGCAACAGTAGCATTGGACTTGGGGTTGGTGTCCTTGCTAGCCATGTCGTCGAGGAGGTTGTCGACGCCAGGGAAGAAGTCATCGGAGTCCGGGGCGTCCGTGACGAAGAAGTCATTAGTCGTGCTAAGCACTCCCCAAAAACCTCATCACCCTTCTCCCGTATAGGACTCAAAGAGGTGGAGTTTCATAGGTCTACTGTCCTGACCTGCGGTGCACGTCGGAAGCCAGGATGGGGAAGATCATAGCAGCAGCGCAGTGCTCAAGAACTTTGTGGAGGATCTTCCGGTGTGCATCTATGGAGAGGAGCGACCTCCCTTTTATAGGCACATGAGAGAGAGGCGAGAGGGCAGTGACAGAAGGTGAAATATTTTCAGCTTTCGTGTGACCTTTCATGTACCCGTCATGCGTGGCAAAAATTTAGACATCGGATCATTCCCGCAACCCGAAGTGCGTCGTGACGAGGCGTGGCGTGGCGGGGCGAGCGGCGGAGGAGGAGCGCGCGTGGATGTCCCTCTTGTTCTCATGCTCATACAAGTGGGGAAAGAACCTCCCTTATAAGGAGGTCCAACTCCCACTAAACTAGCAATGTGGGACTAAACTTTAGTAGTATCCCTTGCCTTGCACGAATGGGCTAAGTGGGGCCTCTAGGATTTATTAGGAATTTTTGAAATAATTATTGGGCTGTCCCAACATTGTTGGAAATAAGCCCTATAGGCAATAATAAAATGGTTATTATTATATTTCCTTGTTCATGATAATTGTCTATTGTTCATGCTATAATTGTATTAACTGGAAACCGTAATACATGTGTGAATACATAGACCACAACATGTCCCTAGTGAGCCTCTAGTTGACTAGCTCGTTGATCAATAGATGGTTATGGTTTCCTGACCATGGACATTGGATGTCATTGATAAAGTGATCACATCATTAGGAGAATGATGTGATGGACAAGACCCAATCCTAAGCATAGCACAAGATCGTGTAGTTCGTTTGTTAAGAGCTTTTTCAAATGTCAAGTATCATTTCCTTAGACCATGAGATTATACAACTCCCGGATACCGTAGGAATGCTTTGGGTGTACCAAACATCACAACGTAACTGGGTGGCTATAAAGGTGCACTACAGGTATCTCCGAAAGTGTCTGTTGGGTTGGCACGAATCGAGATTGGGATTTGTCACTCCGTATGACGGAGAGGTATCTCTGGGCCCACTCGGTAATGCATCATCATAATGATCTCAGTGTGACTAAGGAGTTAGTCACGGGATCATGCGTTACGTAACGAGTAAGGAGACTTGCTGGTAACGAGATTGAACAAGGTATTGGGATACCGACGATCGAATCTCGGTCAAGTAACATATCGATGGACAAAGGGAATTGTATACGGGATTGCTCGAATCCCCGACATTGTGGTTCATCTGATGAGATAATCATGGAACATGTGGGAGCCAATATAGGTATCCAGATCCCGCTATTGGTTATTGGCCGGAGAGGTGTCTCAGTCATGTCTGCATGGTTCCTGAACCCGTAGGGTCTACACTCTTAAGGTTCGGTGATGCTAGAGTTGTTATGGGAAATAGTATGTGGTTACCGAAGGTTGTTTGGAGTCCCAGATGAGATCCCGGAAGTGATGAGGAACTTCTGAATGGTCCGGAGGTGAAGATCGATATATTGGACGAAGGGTATTGGAGTTCAGAATTGTTCCGGGGGTACCGGGTGACGACCAGCGTGTCCAAAAGGGGTTTCGGAGGCCCCGGCAAGCGTTGGGGGGCCTTATGGGCCAAGGGGAGGGGGCACATCAGCCCACTAAGGGGCTGAGCGCTCCTCCCACCCCATCTCACATAACTTGGAGAGGTGGGGGCGCCTCCCCTAGGGCAGCCACCCCTCCCGGCTTGGGGGGCAAGTTTCCTAGGGGTGGGGCGCCCAAACCGATCTAGGGTTTCCCCTGTGGCCGCCGCCCCTCCCTAGGGAAACCCTAGGGCGCCTCCTCCTCCCCCCTTCCCCCTATATATAGTGAGGGAGAGAGAGGACAGCCGCACCCCTTCCCCTGGTGCAGCCCCTCCCACCTCCAACACCTCCTCCTCCTTCGTAGAGCTTGGCGAAGCCCTACAGAAATACCACAACTTCCACCACCACGCCGTTGTGATGCCGGAGCTCTCCCTCAACTTCTCCTCTCCCCTTGCTGGATCAAGAAGGAGGAGACGTCCCCAGGCTGTACGTGTGTTGAACACGGAGGCGCCGTCCGTTCGGCGCTAGATTGGATCTTCCGCAATTTGAATCGCTGCGAGTACGACTCCATCAACCGCGTTCTTGTAATGCTCCCGCTTAGCGATCTTCAAGGGTATGAAGATGCACTCCCTTCTCTCTCTAATTGCTAGCATCTCCTAGATTGATCTTGGTGACACATAGGAAAATTTTGAATTATTGCGACGTTCCCCAACAGTGGCATCATGAGCTAGGTCTATGCGTAGATTCTATGCATGAGTAGAACACAAGGAGTTATGGGCGTTGGTTTGTTCAATATGCTTACTATTACTAGTCTTATCTTGATTTGGCGGCATTGTGGGATGAAGCGCCCGGACCGACCTTACACGTACGCTTATGTGAGACAGGTTCCACCGACTGACATGCACTTGTTGCATAAGGTGGCTAGCGGGTGTCTGTCTCTCCCACTTTAGTCAGATCGGATTCGATGAAAAGGGTCCTTATGAAGGGTCAATATCAATTGGCATATCACCGTTGTGGCTTTTGCGTAGGTAAGAAACGTTCTTGCTAGAAACTCATTGCAGCCACGTAAAACATGCAACAACAATTAGAGGACGTCTAACTTGTTTTTGCAGGGTATGCTATGTGATGTGGTATGGCCAAAAGAATGTGATGAATGATATATGTGATGTATGAGATTGATCATGTTCTTGTAATAGGAATCACGACTTGCATGTCGATGAGTATGACAACCGGCAGGAGCCATAGGAGTTGTCTTAATTTATTGTATGACCTGCGTGTCATTGAAAAACGCCATGTAATTACTTTACTTTATTGCTAACCGTTAGCCATAGTAGTAGAAGTAATAGTTGGCGAGACAACTTCATGAAGACACGATGATGGAGATCATGATGATGGAGATCATGGTGTCATGCCGGTAACGAAGGTGATCATGCCGCGCCTCAAAGATGGAGATCAAAGGCGCAAGATGATATTGGCCATATCATGTCACTTTATGATTTGCATGTGATGTTTGTCATGTTTACATCTTATTTGCTTAGAACGACAGTAGCAAAAATAATATGATCCCTCATTAAAAAAATTCAAGAAAGTGTTCCCCCTAACTGTGCAACGTTGCAAAAGTTTGTTGTTTCGAAGCACCACGTGATGATCGGGTGTGATAGATTCTAACATTCGCATACAACGGGTGTAAGCCAGATTTACACATGCAAAACACTTAGGTTGACTTGATGAGCCTAGCATGTACAGACATGGCCTCAGAACACAAGAGACCGAAAGGTCGAACATGAGCCGTATAGTAGATACGATCAACATGAAGATGTTCACCGATGATGACTAGTCCGTCTCACGTGATGATCAGACACGGCCTAGTTGACTCGGATCATGTATCACTTAGATGACTAGAGGGATGTCTATCTAAGTGGGAGTTCATTAAATAATTTGATTAGATGAACTTAATTATCATGAACATAGTCAAAAGGTCTTTACAAATTATGACGTAGCTTACCGTTTAGATATGTTCCTAGAGAAAATATAGTTGAAAGTTGACAGTAGCAATTATGCGGACTGGGTCCGTAAACTGAGGATTGTCCTCATTGCTACATAGAAGGATCATGTCCTTAATGCACCGCTCGGTGTGCTAAACCTCGAGCATCGTCTGTGGATGTTGCGAACATGTAACATACACGTTTTGATGACTACATGATAGTTTAGTACGTAATGTTAAATGGTTTAGAATTGAGGCACCGAAGACATTTTTTGAAACATCGCAGAACATATGAGATGTTCCGAGAACTGAAATTGGGATTTCAGGATCATGCCCACGTCAAGAGGTATGAGACCTCCGACAAGTTTCTTAGCCTACAAACTAAGGGAGAAAAGCTCAATCATTGAGCATGTGCTTATATTGTCTGAGTACTACAATTGCTTGAATCGAGTGGGAGTTAATCTTCTAGATGAGATAGTGATGGTTCTCCAAAGTCACTGCCACCAAGCTACTAGAGCTTCGTGATGAACTATAACATATCTGGGATAGACATGATGATACTTGAGCTATTCGCGATGTTTGACACCACGAAAGTAGAAATCAAGTAGGAGCATCAATTGTTGATGGTTAGTAAAACCACTAGTTTCAAGAAGGGCAAGGGCAAGAAAGGGATAATTCATGAAACGGCAAATCAGTTGCTGCTCTAGTGAAGAAGCCCAAGGTTGAACACAAACCCGAGACTAAGTGCTTCTGTTAATAAGGGGAACAGTCACTGAAGCAGAACTACCCTAGATACTTGGTAGATGAGAAGGCTAGCAAGGTCGATAGAAGTATATTGGATATATATTATATTAATGTGTACTTTACTAGTACTCCTAGTAGCACCAGGGTATTAGATACCGATTTGGTTGCTAAGTGTTAGTAACTCGAAATAAAAGGCTACGGAATAAAGGGAGACTAGCCAAAGGTGAGATGAGGATATGTGTTGGAAGTTGTTGACACCAGATTTTGGCACAGTCAAGAACTTATTTAAAATGGCCTTAAATGGAGAAGTGTTCTACATGAAAAAGTTTCGTATTGTCTATACGAACATTTTTGAAGTTTGGGCCATCGCCATCTGATCTCATCTCGAAGGCCGAAGTTGTGTTCGAAATACTGAGATTTTGTATTCAGAACACTATTCGGCATATTACGCCCCCAAGACTGCCTCGTATGGAAAAATGATCTACATGGATTGTCTTCGTCTCGTCGAAACGATTGATTTCGATATAAGAATTGTTCCAGTCCGAGTTCGTATGCAAAAGTTAGAGCCATCCGAATACAGCACTATCACGAGCCAAAAGTGGCGCGCCCCACCAGACACCCTGTCTGATGGGTAGCGCGAATAACAACCTGTGTTGCACAAGTGATTTGACCCTCAAGATGAACTCTAATAAACAAACGTTCAACATAAAAGTTTTTTGCCTCGTCGAAACGGTCAAGATTGATTTTGGGTTCGTTTCCATCCGAGGTTGTTTACCACCTCAAAAGTTACCCGCAAGGTGCAGCCAGTTTAAACCGAACAGTTTTGGAAAGTTCGGACAAAACCAATCCGAATTTGACTAGGGTTTTGGACGTGAATCCAAGCCTTTTCCTTGCATGAGAAGTCCAGCCGCCTCTTATATACCTGAGGGGTGATGGCCGATTGAACAACATACAATCGATCAATCAATCTACTACTTTTCCGTGTTCATCTACTTTTATCTCTCCCCTTGTATCTTTCTTCTCGTTCTTCGTTCATTCTTCTTCATTGCAGGGCGGCGAACCTCGAGGCCCTAGGGGCGGTAAGACCGACCTAGGGCAGCCCATAGCCGCCGCGCGCCCAGACGGGGTCCCTCCCAGGTGTGTGGGGTTTCGGGTCCCAAAAGCGTCGGCTTGCTGTCTTGCGTATCGCGCTGGAAGTCGGCCTCCCGCGGTGTGAGTTGCGGAGCATCTCCCTCGGCACCACGGGTACACATCGACGTGTTCATGTGACACGTTCCAGCGTCAACACGCTTTTTGGCGACTCCGCTGGGGACGAAGCTTTGAACGGTCTCTAGCCCGTTCTTGCTACGAAGAGATCGTCATCAAGTTGCTGCAATCTACAAAGGTAATATGAATACCCAATTCCCCTTTGTAGATGCAAATAATCCATATGTTGTTGCTGGATCACCTATTGAGCATAATGTATCGGCTAGCCCTAGTTTTATCAATCATGCATCTAATTATGTGCAAGGGCCGATGCAAAACAATCTTCATGTTTCAAATTCTTATAAATTTAGCAACATGCAACATATGTATCCCAACTCCCATGCATCGGCAACCCCACAATTTCATATGCCGATGAGCAACATGATGAGTTCGATTAATCAATTTGAAACACCCCAAGTTAGAATTTCCAATGCCATACAAGAAAGTGTTTCACCCTTTTATTCATCGGCAGCTAATGTGCAATATAGTAATCCAACCATGCCGATGAATGAGAGAATTGGCCATGCTACTAATGGCTATTTGGCCAGTTACTCTCAACCGTCATATGCTACACCTCATGTTAGTAATTCTTCGGCACCATACACAACTGTAGATGCTCATAATTTGGTTTCACACCTTCCTGGTTATAGCCGAATGAATGTAAATTTTACAGGAGCGGTTGTGCCCAACATTGTAGAAGATGAGGTAGTGGTGGCTGCATTGAAGAGTTTAGCCCAAAATAAGAGAATTAGTGCTCTTTGCCTTGAACAACATGAAAAGGGGCTATTTCCTGATTATGCCGCAATAAAAGCTAGAGTTTTGCAAGAAGATGAATCTTTGCCAATTGATAAAATTGGCGAGCAAAAGTATGGTCTTACAACACTGCATATGCCTTCACCTAGTACTACATCATATTATACACCCCCTACACAATTGCAAAATTTCGGCAACACCCGTGTGTCATTGCCGAAAGAATCTAAAAGCATTGGGGGGCAATCATATCCGGAGTGGGCTGAAATTGAGAAAAAGCTTAAAGCTAATTTTGCCGCTCGCCGTCAGAAACAAATAGAAAAAGAATTGGCTCAGATAAAAGAAGCATTGCCAATTGGTACTATCAATGAAAAGAAGGATGATTCGGAACATGAAAGTGCTTCGGTTGAAAAAGCCGAATCAAGTAGTATATATTCTGAATCCATCAAATCCAACGAGGCAAGCATTATTGAGAAAGGGCATGGCAAGCATAGGAAAACAACGGTGCTTGATTTTTCTGAAGTTAATGGAACCTACTTCCTGCCCTATGAGTTCCGTGCCGTAGAAATTGACAAGCTTCAAGGACAAGAACAAGTAGCCGAACAAAGTTCGGCCGACAAAAATCTTCAAAGCAATGATGCACGGATTCAAGAAAAAGATGATGACAAGGTGTTGGGGAGCCATCCAAAGACGGAGCAAGATGTTCTTCAAATGGCACCACTATCATGCTCTCCCAACATATTTGAAGAGGTATGCATAGCGAGTAATTTACCTATTTTCAGATTTGGTCGCAACTTCATTATTGATGCATCTATAAGAAATATTCTCATAAGTAATTTTGAAAGACCAATGAGGAAGGGTAATTTACTTGTTAGCAGTAAAATTGTTATGGAACATATCGGTCAACCCATTGCACCATTTATAAAGACCGATAATGACTTATTGTTACAGCCAAAGCTTTTCCCGTTGCTTTCTCTAAAGTTCATATCTAGTTGGGTAGCTTTGCTTATTTCTTACTTGGCTTACACTTGGTCTCAACTGAGACATGTATGTTCTAAATATCTTCGTTTCAGAAATTTAAAGCCAAGGTTAAATTCTATTGAGAAAACCGATGCTAATATAATATCATATCCAAAGACATCGGAGATAGAGTGGAAAACACAATGCATAGCCGAATGGGGAGATTCCAAATCTGAACCATTCGTTTGCTTATCTCCAAAGCCGTTCAAACAGCAAGATCGGCTAGGAAACAAGAAGTATACTTTCAATTCAAGCATGTGTGATAAAATATTTGATTTGTTGCTGAAAAATAATTACATTACAATTCTTGATCACCATGTTAAGCCATCAATCCAAGGACGAATGTATTGTAAGTTGCATGATTCGTCCAAGCATAATTTTGAGGATTGCAACATGTTTCGTCAAATAGTTAAATCGGCCATTGAAAAAGGACGATTGAAGTTTGTTGAAACACCAAGAGATGACCAGTCTATTCCGATTGGTCCCGATGGCAAAAAGTTTTTGCATCGGCTGCTTCAAGCCGATCCATTTAAAGAGAATGTAAAAGCTGCAGGTGATGGGATCAAGCTTTCAAGTAAAGAAGTTGTTGAAGAGCATAACGAGCATAATCTTGAGGGCGGGAGTTCCATCGAAGCTACAATGGAGACGCCAAGGACTGGGGGGCAGCAAGCAAATCTAATGATCGATGAAAGCAAACCAAAAGAAAACAAAGGCCAGAATAAGCGCAAGTGTAAGAGATCAAAAATCACCTTTGCTGAACTATTGGATAAATATCAAAAGAAGAGTGAAGAGAAGAATGCTTATCGGCCAAATCATGCAAAGAAACCAAGATCACCCCCAAGGCGCAAATATGAGGATTGGTATTGGCAAAGTGATAATTTTAATGCAACATATTCATATCCTTATTTTGGGCCGCCAATGCCAATGCCGTGGATGCCTCCCTATGCTCATATAGATACATATTCATCATGGAACATGTATGATACAAGGGCACATTCTCCATCTTACTCTAGACCATCTCACCAATACTATGCAGCTCCAAGGAGATCAACATTTGAACAATCACGCGTCAAAGACCGTTTCAATCATAAGGAATCGGTCCAGAGCTCAAGGAAGAAGAAAGAGGTGGTAAAGCAAGTTTACCGCGTGAAAAGAGATGGTCGTAAGTGTGCTGCTTCAGATTTGATCTCAAATGAAAAAGAGCCAATGAAAGTGTTGACATTGGCTACTACAGACAATGAGATGAAGCAATCAATTGTTAAGACTCAGAGTGCCAAATCTGAAGAAAAGAAGTTGAGAGTGCACAAAGCCAAAAAAGAATTGCCATTGGTCAAAACAGAATCACAGCCGAGATGCCCACTCGGCTTATCATATTGGCAAAAGAAGAAATTACAAAATCTTAGTGCACAAGAGCTGAAAAAGAAGAACATGGCATGGGTTCCCAAGAAGATCAATCAAGACAAAAATGATGTGCATGCTTCTGTTGCAACAAGTACAATAAAAGTGAAGAAGGAAAATAATGAAAGCCACAAACAATTAAGCCGAAGGTGCGCATCACAACATCAAAATCTTCGGTTAGCACATCATCCATTTTCTTCAACAATGCCATTGATGCGTTTGCCATGGAATTCATCCACAGGTATGATCAGTTACCCTCCATGGACTTATTTTGATCCATGGATGCAACATAATTTTCCATATCATGACAGAGTATTACCAAATCACTATACATTTGGTTAGTTACATTTTTGTTGCTAAGACAAAGGGGCCGAAATATTTTATTGCTATTTTATTTGTTTATTTCGGCTATACATGCTTTAATGGATGAATTCTACATGGACCTCATGATAATGGCCGATAATTAACTATCGTCCTAAGAAACTATCCGATCATGGCCGGTGTGAAATTCTAACATCGTCCTTAGTTCAATTGGAACCGAGACAAGGTACATGTTAAGTGATATTAACCTTGTCTCTCTAGTGCTATGGAGATTATGTTTCGATGGTTGAATTCAACAATGGCCAAGGTGTTGGTGTTGTTTATATATCTCCATATGGTGCATTTTATGTGAAGCCTCATGCCTCTTAAAATATTTATTGCACAATAATCAAAGCCGAATATGCAATGTTATTCGGATTGAACTTTATGCTATATGTGCTAAACATATTGAGGCTTTCAGTGATTCGTTATGAGTAGTGCAACAAATATCCAAGGGTTATGAATGTTTTGACGAATCACTTGTAGTTTATCTTGAGGTATGCCTAGATGCAAAATTTACCTTGGTTGCTTTAAAATTGTTCATATTTGTAGGCATGACAATTCAAAAGAGTTGGCACAGCAAGCATCAGGCTACTATGTTAATCATGGTGTATTGTATTTCATTCAATAGCCGATGCTTAGTCTCGTCAACATAGGTAAGGCTGAATCGAAGTACATCGCTTCGGCCACTAATGATTTTTTTATGCAGGCAAAAAGTAAGGATTGGAGAAAGTTTATTATTGATTATCAGCAAAATCCTAGCAAAAGGGTGAATAATATGGTTCCGACGATGACCTTGAGATACATATCTATGGGACTTTATCATCGGATTGTTAAGGAAGTTGAGAAAGTTTCACCCAAGCTTGCGTCAAAATATTCACACAAGCAATGGCCGATATAAACTTATCGTCCTAAGAATATGCCAAAATGGTCGATGGAGTGTTGACATCGTCCTTAGAGCAAGCTATGTGCAAGTTATTTTTCGGCACACAGGCTTTGCCGAAAAACAGGGGGGCATGTGTTGACACCAGATTTTGGCACAGTCAAGAACTTATTTAAAATGGCCTCAAATGGAGAAGTGTTCTACATGAAAAAGTTTCGTATTGTCGATACGAACATCTTTGAAGTTTGGGCCATCGCCATCTGATCTAATCTCGAAGGCCGAAGTTGTGTTCGAAATACTGAGATTTTGTATTCAGAACACTATTCGGCACATTACTCCCCCAAGACTGCCACATATGGAAAAATGATCTACATGGATTGTCTTCGTCTCGTCGAAATGATCGATTTTAATATAAGAATCGTTCCAATCCGAGATCGTATGCAAAAGTTAGAACCATCCAAATACAGCACTATCAGGAGCCAAAAGTGGCGCGCCCCACCACACACCCTGTCTGATGGGTAGTGCGAATAACAGCCTGTGTTGCACGAGCGATTTGACCCTCAAGATGAACTCTAATCAAAAAACGTTCAACATAAAAGTTGTTCGTCTCGTCGAAACGGTCAAGATTGATTTTGGGCTCGTTTCCATCCGAGGTCGTTTACACCTCAAAAGTTACCCGCAAGGTGCAGCCAGTTTAAACCGAACAGTTTTGGAAAGTTCAGACAAAACCAATCCAAATTTGACTAGGGTTTTGGACGTGAATCCAAGCCTTTTCCTTGCACGGGAAGTCCAGCCACCTCTTATATACCTAAGGGGTGATGGCCGATTGAACAACACACAATCGATCAATCAATCTACTACTTTTCCGTGTTCATCTACTTTTATCTCTCCCCTTGTATCTTTCTTCTCGTTCTTCGTTCGTTCTTCTTCATTGCAGGGTGGCGAACCTCGAGGCCCTAGGGGCGGTAAGACCGACCTAGGGCAGCCCATAGCCGCCGCGCGCCCAGACGGGGTCCCTCCCGGGCGTGTGGGGTTTCGGGTCCCAAAAGCGCCGGCTTGCTGTCTTGCGTATCGCGCTGGAAGTCAACCTCCCGCGGTGTGAGTTGCGGAGCATCTCCCTCGGTGCCGCGGGTACACATTAACGTGTTCATGTGACGCGTTCCAGCGTCAACAGAAGTGTTTCCAAGGTTGATGTGATCAAACATCGTACGCTCCCTCTACCATCGGGATTGTGCTAAACCTAAATAATTGTTATTTGGTGTTTGCATTGAGGATAGACATGATTGGATTATGTTTATCGCAATACGGTTATTCATTTAAGGAGAATAATGGTTACTCTGTTTATTTGAATAATACCTTCAGTGGTCTTGCACCTAAAATGAATGGTTTATTGAATCTCGATCATAGTGATGCACATGTTCATGCCAAAAGATATAAGATAGTAATGATAGTACCACCTACTTGTGGCACTACCATTTAAGTCATATTGGTATAAAATGCATGAAGAAGCTCCATGTTGATGGATCTTTGGACTCACTCGTTTTTGAAAAGTTTGAGACATGCGAACCATGTCTATTGGTATATACGCATGAAGAAACTCCATGCAGATGGATCGTTTGGACTCATTTGATTTTGAATCACTTGAGACATGCAAATCATACCACATGGACAAGATGACTGAAAGGCCTCATTTTCAGTGAGATGGGACAAGAAAGCAACTTGTTGGAAGTAATACATTTTGATGTGTGCAGTCCAATGAGTGATGAGGCACGCAGTGGATATCGTTATGTTCTTACTTCACAGATGATTTGAGTAGATGCTAAGTATATTTACTTGACGAAACACAAGTCTGAATTATTGAAAGGTTCAAGTAATTTCAGAGTGAAGTTGAAGATCGTCGTGACAAGAGGATAAAATGTCTATGATATGATCATAGAGATGAATATCTGAGTTACGAGTTTGGCACACAATTAAGACATTGTGGAAATTGTTTCACAACTAATACCGCCTAGAACACCATAGTGTGATGGTGTGTCCGAACATCATAGCTGCACCCTATTGTATATGGTGCATACCATGATGTCTCTTATCGAATTACCACTATCGTTTATGGGTTAGGCATTAGAGACAACCGCATTCACTTTAAATAGGGCACCACGTAATTCCTTTGAGATGACACCGTATGAACTATGGTTTAGAGAAACCTAAGCTGTCATTTCTTAAAAGTTTGGGGCTGCGTCGCTTATGTGGAAAAGTTTTAGCCTAATAAGCCCGAACACAAAGCAGATAAATGCATCTTCATAGGACACCCAAAATAGTTGGGTATACCTCCTATTTTAGATCCGGAAGCAAAAGTGATTGTTTCTAGAAACGGGTCCTTTCACGAGGAAAAGTTTCTCTCGAAAGAATTGAGTGGGAGGATGGTGGAGACTTGATGAGGTTATTGAACCGTCACTTCAACTACTGTGTAGCAGGGCACTGGAAGTTGTTCCTGTGGTGCCTACACCAATTGAAGTGGAAGCTTATGATAGTGATCATGAAACTTCGGATCAAGTCACTACCAAACCTCGTAGGTCGGCAAGGATGCATACTACTTCAGAGTGGTACGTAATCCTGTCTTGGAGGTCATGTTGCTAGACAACAATGAACCTACGAGCTATGGAGAAGTGATGGAGGGCCCGGATTCGAACGAATGGCTCGAGGCCATAAAATTCGAGAGAGGATCCATGTATGAAAACAAAGTGTAGACTTTGGAAGAACTACTTGATGGTCGTAAGGCTGTTGGTTACAGATGGATTTTAAAAGGAAGACGGACAATGATGGTAAGTGTCACCATTAAGAAAGCTCGACTTGTCACTAAGATGTTTTCCGACAAGTTCAAGGAGTTGACTATGATGAGACTTTCTCACTCATAGCGATGCTAAGAGTCTATTGGAATTATATTAGCAGTTACTGCATTATTTATGAAATCTTACAGATAGGATGTCAAAACATTGTTTCCTCGACGATTTTCTTGAGGAAAGGTTGTATATGACACAACCAGAAGGTTTTGTCAATCCTAAAAGATGCTAACAAGTATGCAAAGCTCCAACAATCCTTCTAAGGACTGGAGTAAGCATCTCGGAGTTGGAATATACGATTTGATGAGATGGTCAAAGATTTTGGGTTTATACAAAGTTTATGAGAAACTTGTATTTCCAAAGAAGTGAGTGGTAGCACTGTAGAATTTCTGATGAATATATGTTGTTGGCATATTGTTGATCGGAAATGATGTAGAATTTCTGGAAAGCATATAGGGTTGTTTGAAAGGTGTTTTTCAATAAAAACATGGATTAAGCTACTTGAACATTGAGCATCAAGATCTATAAGGATAGATCAAAAAACGCTTAATAGTACTTTCAAATGAATACATATCGTGACAATATTTTGAAGGAGTTCAAAATAGATCGGCAAAGAAGGAGTTCTTGGTTGTGTTATAAGCTGTGAGTATTGAGTAAGACTCAAGACCTGACCACGGCAGAAGAGAGATAAATGATGAAGGTCATCCCCTATGCTTTAGACGTAGGCTCTACAGTATGCTATGCTGTGTACCGCACCTGAAGTGTGCCTTGCCATGAGTCAGTCAAGGGGTGCAAGAGTGATCCAGGAATGGATCACAGGACAACGGTCAAAGTTGTCCTTAGTAACTAGTGGACTAAGGAACTTTCTCGATTATGGAGGTGATAAAAGAGTTCGTCGTAAAGGGTTACGTCGATGCAAACTTTGACACTAATCTGGATGACTCTGAGTAGTAAACCAGATTCATATAGTAGAACAGTTATTTGGAATAGTTCCAAATAGCGCGTGGTAGCTGCATCTACAAGATGACATGGAGATTTGTAAAGCACACACGGATCTGAAAGGTTTAGACCCGTTGACTAATAACCTCTCTCACAAGTGAGATATGATCAAACCCCATGGGTGTTGGATTCATTACAATCACATAGTGATGTGAACTAGATTATTAACTCTAGTGCAGGTGGGAGACTGTTAGAAATATGCCCTAGAGGCAATAATAAAAGGGCCATTTGCATTTCTGCCCCTAACTCGAACCACCTACTCAGATTTGCGCCTAATTTCAAAGCATGCTCAAATTTGCCCCTCTGCCGTTAAGTCAAAACTCGGAAATGCCCTTCCGTCCAGTCAAAGACCTTTGACCGTCAAAGGCCCATGTGTACTGTAGCAGACGGAATGTGCTACAGTATTGGATGAAAAGTGCTACAGTACTGTATGGAGGGGCATTTCTGAGTAGTGACTTAACGGCAGAGGGGAAAATTTGAGCATGCTTTAAAATTAGGGGCAAATCTGAGTAGTGGGTTCGAGTTAGGGGCACATATGTAAATGTCCCATAATAAGATGGTAATTATTATATTTCCTTGTTCATGATAATTCTCTATTGTTCATGCTATAATTGTATTGACTGAAAACCGTAATACATGTGTGACTACATAGACCACAACATGTCCCTAGTGAGCCTCTAGTTGACTAGCTCGTTGATCAATAGATGGTTACGGTTTCCTGACCATGGACATTGGATGTCATTGATAACGGGATCACATCATTAGGAGAATGATGTGATGGACAAGACCCAATCCTAAGCATAGCACAAGATCGTGTAGTTCGTTTGCTAAGAGCTTTTTCTAATGTCAAGTATCATTTCCTTAGACCATGAGATTGTGCAACTCCCGGATACCGTAGGAATGCTTTGGGTGTACCAAACGTCAAAACATAACTGGGTGTTTATAAAGGTGCACTACAGGTATCTCCGAAAGTGTATGTTGGGTTGGCACGAATCAAGACTGGGATTTGTCACTCCGTATGACGGAGAGGTATCTCTGGGCCCACTCGGTAATGCATCATCATAATGAGCTCAGTGTGATTAAGGAGTTAGTCATGGGATCATGCGTTACGGAACGAGTAAAGAGTCTTGCCGGTAACGAGATTGAACGAGGTATTGGGATACTGACGATCAAATCTCGGGCAAGTAACATACCGGTGGACAAAGGAATTGTATACGGGATTGATTGAATCCCCGACATTGTGGTTTATCCGATGAGATCATCGTGGAACATGTGGGAGCCAATATGGGTATCCAGATCCCGCTATTGGTTATTGGCCGGAGAGGTGTCTCGGTCATTTCTTCATGGTTCCCGAACCCGTAGGGTCTACACACTTAAGGTTCGATGATGCTAGAGTTGCTATGGGAAATAGTATGTTGTTACCGAAGGTTATTAGGAGTCCCGGATGAGATCCCGGACGTGACGAGGAACTCCAGAATGGTCCAGAGGTGAAGATTGATATATTGGACGAAGAGTATTGGAGTCCGCAATTGTTCCGGGGGTACCGGGTGATGACCAGCGTGTCCGGAAGGGGTTTCGGAGGCCCCGGCAAGCGTTGGGGGGCCTTATGGGCCAAGGGGAGGGGCACATCAGCCCACTAAGGGGCTGAGCGCTCCTCCCACCCCATCTCACATAACTTGGAGAGGTGGGGGCGCCTCCCCTAGGGCAGCCACCCCTCCCGGCTTGGGGGGCAAGTTTCCTAGGGGTGGGGGTGCCCAAACCCATCTAGGGTTTCCCCTGTGGCCGCCGCCCCTCCCTAGGGAAACCCTAGGGTGCCTCCTCCTCCCCCTTCCCCCTATATATAGTGAGGGAGAGAGAGGGCAGCCACACCCCTTCCCCTGGCGCAGCCCCTCCCTCCTCCAACACCTCCTCCTCCTTCGTAGAGCTTGGCGAAGCCCTTCAAAAATACCACAAGCTCCACCACCACACCGTCGTGCTGTCAGACCTCTCCCTCAACTTCTCCTCTCCCTTGCTAGATCAAGAAGGAGGAGACGTCCCTGGGCTGTACATGTGTTGAACGCGAAGGCGCCGTCCGTTCGGCGCTAGATCGGATCTTCCACGATTTGAATCGCCGCGAATACGACTCCATCAACCGCGTTCTTGTAACGCTTCCGCTTAGCGATCTTCAATAGTATGAAGATGCACTCCCTTCTCTCTCTCTCTCTCTCTCGTTGCTAGCATCTCCTAGATTGATCTTGGTGACACGTAGGAAAATTTTGAATTATTGCTACGTTCCCCAACAAAAATAGACTAAATTCCAGTAGGTTAGGGCGAGCACTCGAGCGAGAGGGAGAGATGTCGATCGGTGTCGGGTGGTTGGTGCGACATATGCCGAATGATGGCTAATCATTGTGGGAGCTAGTAAAATGTCACCGGTGCCTGGAAACGGGATAAGGCATAAACATGCACGCCAACGCATCTTACCCAGGTTCGGGGCTCTCCTAGGAGATAACACCCCTAATCCTGCTCTGCGGGGTCTCCGCGTGATCACTAGATCAACAAGTAGCTACAAGCTTGCTCCTTGAGCTGTTCGGCTAGAGGAGGAAGAAGGGCAAGGCTAGCTCTACTCCTCTCTCTATACGTGTGTGTAATCTCTAAGAGCTGAACCCTTTGCATGGGTGCCCTCGGGGGTTTATATAGGCCTACCCCCCCCCCAGGGGTACAATGGTAATCCGGCTGGGTGTAGGCCCGGGCCGTCAGTGTCTATGGTTGCCGGCTTCTTCGCTGGCTGCTGGGGCCCGCCGCCTGGTGGGTACCGTCGGCTGCCGGGCTCTCGGCCGACAGTTAGGGCCCACCGCTTGTGGGTCTTGTCGGCTGCTCATCACTGTAGCCCTGCCCCTGATGATGAGGGCTTGGTCGGGGTGGGCATGGCTACAGTGTCGCCGCCTGGTGGGCGTTCACTGTACCATTCCCCATCTTATCTGGTTAATGGCGCACAAACTTCTAGGAAAAGGGAGGGCCGGCCTCCCCCCATGCCGACTGGTCTAGGCATGCCGCCTTCTGGTATCTCACAGACAAGTAGGGCCCGCCGCCTACAGGCCGTACCAACAACCCGTCGTGTGGGCATGGCTGCTCTGCCATGGATGATGTCGTGGGTAGCGTGGCAACAGTGCCGCGCTGGGCTAGGGATGGCTGCCCCGTACGCTGCACTGTGGCCACGCCCGTTCTGGGATTTAGGGGTGGCAGGTCGTACTGTAGCCACGCCCCATCTCGTCATTGTTATATGGGTGCAAACTTTGAGGGTGCGAGGGTGGGTCGCCTGCTAGGAGTCGGTCGCTCTGGTGGCCTCCTGCTAGGAGTCGACCCATGCCGGGGCTTTTCTTAGGGCCTTGCTGCCTTCCTGCGGCCGGCCGCTCAGACCAGCCGGCCATAAGAAGGCGGCCCTTTGTCTTTGATGCTCAAGGGGCGCCGCCGGCCCCGATGTCTTGAAACGTCATGGGGAGCAGATAGGGCTACACGTGGTCATTTACTCTGACAGTAGTCTCCGAAGCTGGTGGGGCATCGCGGCTGAAAAGGGCGAGAGGCCTCGGCAGCTTCCTACTCTGAAGAGCCGACAGCTAGGAGTCGGCCGCAACTAGGCACGCCGTCTGGTGATTTCGAAATGCGAAGGCGGGAGCTAGGTGGCGCGCTCGTCGGGCATTGAGCCAGCCGCCTGTTGACCGCGCGCCACGCGGCGCTAGCCGGTTGGACCTGCCTGCCAGCCCACGTGCACGACGGAGCGTCACCGCAGGCTGGGGCCTGCCACTATCGTGCCTCGGCACATGCACGGATTCTTTGTGGCCGAGGCGGACGGTTGGCGTTCCGGGGCGTAATAAACACACGCCGTTATGGCACGATAAACGCGGGGTCGTGGGGTCGTTGGCGCAGTTAATACCGCGATCCCCACACCCGCCCCCTCGGCTCCGCCGCCCAGGGCTATAAGTAGGGGGAGCAGGGGAGCGGCTGACACACGCGCGCCCTCCTCCTTCTTCACCATCTTCTTCTTCCTCTCTCTGCCGCCGCCGCAGTTCGTCGCCGCCGTCTCTAGCCACCCCGCAACACCGTTACTCCGCCACGGGTTCGCGTACTCGCCGCCGCACCATGCCTTCGTCGAGCCTCCAAGTGCCAATGGCGCGCGAGCGGCCGAGCTCCGGGGCTTGGGACGGATCCGACGTCCATGAGGATCAACTCGCTTTCCTCCGCCAGACGCGGCGGCTGCCCGGCGAGGGCTTCGTGGAGGTATGCCTGCCTCCCAAGAGGGAGATTTCGCCGGCGCCGGAGGAAGGCGAATGCGTCATCTTCCGGTCGCACTGCCTTCGCGACTTCGGCCTGCCGACGAGCGGCTTCCTCCGCTCCTTCCTTCAGTTCTACCGCCTCCAGCCGCACCACCTCACGCTGAACATGGTGGAGCTGTTGTCGGCCTTCGTGACACTATGCGAAGGCTACCTCGGCATCCTCCCCATCCTCGAGCTCTTGGGGGGATTTTTCTACACCAAGCTCGGCACCTACGCCAAGGGGAAGGCGGCTCAGTGCGGCGCCTTTGTCACGGTGCGGCCTCTGGGTGCTGACAACTGCTTCCCGGCCATCACCTTGACACAATCGGTCAAGTTGTGGCAAAAATCCTATTTTTATGTTAAGAATGTCCACCCGACAGGCTAACGAAGGCCCGCTGGCTGAACCCCGCACCAACTGGGTGTTCCGCCCGAAGACGTTGTCGGCCGCCTCCTCTGCCGCCATCACGCGGCTCAAGGTGCCGACGGAGGTAGAAGGCCTTAAGGGGTCGGATCTGCTAACCGCCTTCGTGGTGCGCCGGGTGCTCCCCCTTCAAGGCCGACCTCATATGATCAGCCAGATGAGCGGGCACCAAGACCCATGCCGGATGTGCACCAAGGAGATGCCGCGCACGGAGGTGGCTCATCTGGTGAACTACATCTCGAACTGCAAGCTCACGAGGAGGAGTGGTAGTTCGGCAAGGAGCCGTACTCCCACGCGCACCCGCCGCCTGTCGTGAGTCCTCAACTTTTGTCTTTTCTCTTTAGTTGTCGGGTTCTTCTTTGCCGCCTGACCAGTCGGCCATGAAGTAGATCTTCACCACCAGTCGGCAGCCAACTCCTTGGAGTAGGGCCACGAATATCTCCCCGATCAATCGGTGAGTGACGTGGACGACCCCGACTTGGGGGCGGCCGCCGTGGAAGAAGACGACGCCACGGGTGGTGGTGGCGGAGCAGGCGGCTCCGAAGGTGGAGGCAGCCTCGACGACTGGACGGACCATGATGAGGAGGAGAACGCGCTGTGTCGCTAGCCAGCCGCCGACCAGGCGGGCGCGAGCTCATCGGCCGCGCCGACTGCCCCAGGCGGTGCATTAAAGCGTCGAGCCACGCTGTCGATGTACGGCAGCCGGTCGAAGAAGTACAAGAGCTCGGCGGCGGCGACCAAGAGGGAGGAGGCCGATGCGAAGGCGAACCACTTTCGGAAGGCTGTGAAGCAGCCCTAGATGGTGTCTGCGTAAGTATTTGATTTCTTGTCACCTCCTTTCTCCTTTTTCCTTGCAAACGTCATTCTGAGTTCTTTTTTACTTTGCTTGATCAAGGCTCCGCTCTCTCTCGAGTGGTCTGGCGTTGCCTCCGTGGTCGGGACGGCGGAGGGCTCCGCCAACACCCGCCGCGTGGACCCACGCGCCGAGCTCCAGGCGACGACGGAGAGGAACACGCGGGAGGCACGCGAGGAGCAGGAGGAGGCGGAGCAGCAGAAGGCGGCGGTGGACAAGGCGGCGAAGTAGGAGGCGGACGCGGCCACAAAGGTGCAGGCCGACGCCGCAACCAAGGCCCAAGCGGACGTCGCGGCCAAGGCACAGGCGGAAGAGGCCGCACGCGTCCAGGCCCCACAACTCGTCATCCCTCTTTGCACCGCGCCACCCGTGCCTAAGATCTCGGCGCCGACTGGAGGAGTCGGATGCAACCATCCGGTCATGGGGAGGGAAGGGGGCAACGACGTCACCCTGGGGGCGGAGATGCCTCCATCGGCGCCGACCGTCGAGGACCAATGCGGCCAGCCTGACGCACCACCGGTGCCGCCGGCTGGTGGCGAGCCGACACTGGGGCCGACCATCATGGACCGATCTCCGGCACACCGGCATGCGACAAAGGCGGCTTCGGTGCCACAGCCGCAGGTGGTTGGGGCTGCAAGCTCATCGGCCCTAGAGGTGGAGGCCACCAGCATTGGCTCACCGGAGTGGACGCCTGGGGGTGGGACGGCCGTTCTGAACACAACAGCGCAGGGCGTCCGGGCCCGGCTCCAGGCTCATGCCGCCGCTCTCCAGCACTGCACGCAGGAGTTCCTGGCGTCGCGAGCGGTCATCCGGGTATGTTTCTTGTTTTTGATTCTTATACTCTTCCGTGGGGGCGCGTCGGCGCACCCATTGGGTGTAGTCCCCGAGTTTCGGGCTGGCTGCTGAGCAGGCGGCCTGGAACTCTCAAGTAGCCTCGAGTGTTGACTTGCTTTCTTTTCTGTTGTCTTTGTTGCAGAATTATCACAATCTCCATGCAGCCGCCTTAAACTCCCAGGTCCGGGAGCTGACCCAACGGACCACTGATTTGTCCAAGAGCCGGAGTAAGCACTCCGTCTTCTCTCTCGCGCGGGGGCGCGTCAGCGCACCCGCTGGGTGTAGTCTCCGAGATTCGGGCCGACTGCTAAGCAGTCGGGCCGGATCTCTTCGGCAACTTCTTGTTTCCTTTCTTGCTTATTGACCATCTTTCTTTGCTGATTTTGCACAGGCCAATGCCGCCTTGCAGCAACAGCTGGGGCAGGCCCAAACCACGCTACGCGCCAAGGAGGCGGAGTGCAACAAGGTGGCCCAGGAGTGTGACCGCCTAGTCAAGGAGCTGGCTGACCGGGCGAAGCTTCACAAGGCGGCCCTCCAGACGGCGAAGGACAACGAGGCCGCTCTCCAAGCCGAGTTCGAGACTCAGTGCTCGAACTGTGCCGATAGGGAGAGAGCGCTGAACGACGGCTACGGCCATATCAAGGATGTGGTCGATGGTGAGTTGCCTTCTTCTTTCCTTCGTCTGCCGACTGTTATATGATCCGGCTTCCGACTTCATATTGCTTTTTTCATCTTGTGCAGAGTACTTCCCTGGCTACGCCGTCGTTGCCAGCCAAGCCATCGAAGCTCGCCACAAAGAGCAAAGGCAGGCTGGTGCGGAGATCGCGCCAAACGCCCGTCGGTCGCTCGATGAGCAGCTCCTTGCTATCCAGGCTCACCTCCAGCCGGCTCATCGCATGCTCCGCGGCTACAACGTGTCGAAGCCCAGGTGATCTCCACCCTCTGGCCAGGCGTCCAAGCTCCACGCACCCCCTGTCGGACTGCCGACTAGCTGGACGTGGCTGTCGGCCACTTCGAGGCGTGGAAGGGCTCCTCGGCCCGGGCAGGTGCACGGCGGGCCTTGGAGTTTGTCAGGGCGTGGTACTCTGGGCTAGATCTAGCCTAGTTGGCTATGTTACAGCAGGAGGCCAACAAAGAGCTGGTGGCGGTGAGGCCTGCTCTCATTCATCACGCCGCGGCGATCGCCGAGTACACCGACACCAGCTTCTTCATCCCCGAGCTGAACGAAGAGGGTGCTGAGGTGCCGCCGGACTTGTTCGGTCTAAACCTAGAAGACGGCGAGGACTCGGCGGAGGAGATCGCCTCCAACGACGAGGGTGAAGACAAGGAGAGCAAGGATGGTGAAGACACCGCGCCGGAGGACGGAGCAGATAGCCAGCCTCAACTCGACCGTGCCTCGAGCAACGATCCGCATGCAGGTGCGTTGACTGCTGCTCGAGACGACCAAGCTGAGATCCGCCAGCCGGCCACTCCACCAGCCGGCGCTGCTGACTCCACCAACCTACCGGACCCGCCTGCTGCTCCCCTGGCCTAGGTGGCCAACTTATCTTTTAACTTTCCCTGCTCTGTAGTCTTTTGAACAATGTCGTTAAACTTGCGCAGTTCCACCCACTCGGGGTGTATTCAAACTTATTGAATTTTGGCTTGAAAGCCTTGCTTATGTAAATTTTATCTCGCACGTGTTGTGCTTGCATCAAGTTTCGACTTTTCTTGCTTTTTCGTCCTTTTTGGCCTTTTCCTTTGCCGCCCTCCCTTGGCTGCTGTCTTGCCAGCCAGGCAGCCGCTCTGAGGACTGTGGCTGGGACAAATACTTAGTCGTTTGGGAGGACAAGTACTTCGGCTGTCTAGGACATAGCAAGGTAAGTGAGAAGTCGGTCGGCCGGCTGCTCAGCAGCCGGTCGACAAGGAGGGAAGCCGACCTATCTTATGTGAATGCTTTGGTCCTTAGCCATTTTTCATATGGGCATCGTTTCCTGCCTTCGACTCTTGCCAGCCGGACAGCTGCTCTACGAGCTGCGGCTTGTGGCAAAAGAGGGCTTAGATGCAGGCACATTACTTGTCCGACTGCAGGTAGCACTTACATAATATAAGGCGGAAAACCCCCTGGCCGACTGGTCAAACCCGGTGCCAGGTGAAAAAATGAAGTAACACATTCATAGGCATAAAACTTATCATATAGATAAGAAAAAGGGTAGTCCCCGAGTGCTCTTTGGGGGACCCGATGTCTTGCGCTTAATACAAAAGATAGCATGGTACATACTGCATCAACTGTAAAATCTTCGAAGGAGGTTTGCGTTCCATGGGCGCTCTAATTCCTTGCTAGAGTCATCCCTCTTGCGTGCCCTAGGCTTTTGTGCATTGATCAGGTAGTAGGAGCCATTGCCCAAGGCTTTGCTGATAATGAAGGGGCCTTCCCAAGGGGCCGAGAGCTTGTGTTGGCCGGCTGTTTGCTGGATCAGCCGGAGCACAAGGTCTCCCTCTTGGATGGATCTTGGCTTGACCTTCCGACTGTGGTAGCGGCGCAGGCTTTGCTGGTAGATGGCGGACCGGCTGACTGCCAACAGCCGGCCCTCTTCCAGCAAGTCGACACCGTCTTCTTGCGCTTCCTTCGCCTCTGCCTCCGTGTACATGGTGACGCGAGGTGAGTCAAACTTGATGTCAGTTGGGATGACAGCCTCGGCCCCGTACACAAGGAAGAAATGAGTGAAGCCAGTTGACTTGTTTGGAGTGGTGCGCAGGCTCCAAAGAATGGCCGACAGCTCATCGATCCAGCCGCCGGCCGAGCGCTCCAATGGCTCAACCAGTCGGGGCTTGATGCCGGAGAGGATGAGGCCGTTTGCTCGCTCGACTTGGTCGTTTGACTGCGGATGGGCAACGGACGCTAAGTCTAGTCGGATGCCCTGCGTCGCGCAGAAATGGGCCAATGCTCCTTTGGCAAAATTTGTGCCGTTGTCGGTGATGATGTTGTGTGGTATGCCATATCGGACGGTGATATCTACAATGAAGGTCATGGCAGTCGGCCCATTCAATTTCTTGATTGGATTTGCTTCGATCCATTTGGTGAACTTGTCAACGGCGACAAGCAGATGAGTCATGTCGGCGTGTGCCGTCTTGAATGGGCCCACCATGTCCAGCCCCCAGACGGCAAAGGGCCAAGTGAGGGGGATGGTTTTGAGTGCAGAAGCCAGCAGATGTTGCTTGGAGCTGAATTTCTGGAACCCCTTGCCATGCTTGACCAAATCTTTGGCGTCTTCCAAAGCAGTCGACCAGAAGAAACCATGGCGGAAAGCTTTGGCAACAAGTGATGTGGAGGCGGCGTGGTGGCCGCATTCGCCTTGATGTATATCTGTGAGGATTGCCATGCCTTTCTCTAGCTCGACACAACGCTGGAAGACTCCAGTCACGCTACGCTTGATAAGCTCTCTGTTTACTATTGTGTAGGCTCCTACCCGGCGCTGTACTTGCCGGGCCGAGATCTCATCAGCTGGCAGCTCTCTGTTCACCAGGAAGTTGAGAATGGGATGTGCCCATGATGGAGCTATGACTTCTTCTATTGTCAGCACGGCCACTACAACTAGGGCGGTTGGGCTGGGAGGTGGTGGGTTGGAGTCGGCCACCGCCTGCTGTGTCGTTGAAGTCCCCGGGCCGGCTGTTGTAGTCCCCGGGCCGGGCTCTGAAGTCCCCGGGCCGGGTGTGGCTGCAGCAGTCCCCGAGCCGCCTACCGAAGTCCCCGAGCCGTCTACTGAGGTCCCCAAGTCAGATCCGACTGTTCCTGGAGCAGCTGGTACGAAGATGGAATCTGATTTCGACGAAGGCTTGATAGACGGCTTGAGGAGGTGCTGAAGGGAGATGCCGGGTTGTATGGCTTGCCGGGTGGAGCCGATTCGTGCCAAGGCATCTGCTTGCTCGTTGTCAGCCCGTGGCATGTGAAGGAACTCGCACCTTTTGAAATACCCGCTGAGTTGTTGGACGAGGAAGCGGTAGCTTGCCATGTTTGCATCCTTGGCGTCCCAGTCGCCAGACGACTATTGGACCACCAGGTCCGAGTCGCCGTAGCACAGAATCCAGCGGATGTCGAGCTCTTTGGCCAGCCGGAGCCCATGCACGAGCGCCTCGTACTCGGCCACATTATTGGAGGCGGCGAAGTGGATTTGCAATGTGTATCTGAGCTTGTCGCCTTTGGGAGAGGTAAGGACAATGCCGACTCCCAGTTCGGTGCGCATCTTTGAGCCATCAAAGTGCATCCGCCAATGGGTGGAGTCCAGCGCTGGTGGCAGGTACTGGGTCTCGGCCTAGTCGACGAGGAAGTCGGCCAGTGTTTGGGACTTGATGGAGGTGCGAGGCTGGTAGAAGATGGTGTATGGCGCCAGCTCGATGGCCCATTTGGCCACCCGGCCTGATGCATCTCGGCTGCCCATGATCTCGACAAGTGGGGCAGTGCAAACAACCGGATGGGGTGCCTTGAAAGTATGGCTTGAGTTTCTTGGCGGCAAAGTAAACACCGTAGCACATCTTCTAGTAGTGAGGATAGTTCTACTTTGAGGCTGACAGCACCTCGCTCAGATAGTACACAGGCCTCTGGATCGGTTGTGCCTTGCCGTCTTCTGGGCGCTGTACCACGATGACTGTACTAACCACCCGGCTGGTTGCGGCAATGTAAAAAAGCATGTGATTTTTGTTAGTCGGAGCCGCCAGGATAGGTGGCGTGGTCAACATCTTCTTCAGATGGAGAAAGGCTTCGTCCGCCTGGTCATTCCACTCAAAGTGAGTGGTTTTCTTCATGAGTTGATACAGGGGAAGAGCCTTCTCCCCTAGCCGACTAATGAAGCGGCTGATGGATGCCAAGCACCCGGTGAACTTCTGGATGTCTCGTAGCCGGGTGGGTATGTCCATCCTCTCGATGGCTTTGATCTTCATAGGGTTGCACTCAATGCCGCGTTCAGATACCAGGAAGCCAAGGAGCTGGCCGGCTGGTACTCCAAAAACGCATTTCTTGGGGTGGTGCTTGATCTGAAAATGGCGCAGGTTGTCAAATGTTTCCTTAAGATCCTCCAGAAGGGCATCGCGCTTCTCCGTCTTCACTACAATGTCGTACATAGACGTGGTCATTTCTGCCGAGTTGTTTGAGGAGGCACTTCTGCATGCAACGCTGAAAAGTGGCACCGGCATTTCTCAAGCCGAATGTCATGGTCAGGTAGCAGAAGGCTCCGAATGGTGTGATGAAGGCGGTCTTCATGCGGTCGGCCTGGTTCAACTTGATCTGATGGTACCCTGAGTAGGCATCCAAGAAACTCAACAGCTCGCATCCGGTTGTGGAGTCTATCACTTGATCAATCCGAGGCAAAGCAAACGGATCTTTGGGGCAGGCTTTGTTGAGGCCGGTATAATCAATGCACATGCGCCACTTGTTGTTCTTCTTTAGTACAAGGACTGGGTTGGCTATCCACTCTAGAAATAATACTTCCATAATGAAGACAGCTGCTAGGAGCCGGGCTATCTCTTCACCAATAATTCTTCTTTTCTCTTCCGACAGTCGACGGAGGGGTTGCTTGACTGGTTTTGCATCTGCTCTGACATGTAGCTTGTGCTCGACGAAGTCCGTCGGAACAGCCGACATGTCCTTGGGGACCATGCAAAGATATCCCGATTCTCACGGAGGAAATCGACGATCTCGCTTTCCTATTTGCTGTCAAGGGTGGTTCCTACAAGGGCGGACCTCTCCTGGTGGTCCGGGTCCAAGGGTACCTTCTTGGTTTCTTTGGTCGGCTGGAAGGAGCCCTGGGTCTCTGACTCCTTGGGGTCCGGTGACAGGTCCGTCTGCTTGTCGGCCGGCCACAACCCGGTCAAGGAGCTTCTTCTCTACAACAATCACAAGGGACTCGGCCAGCCGGCTGCTTGCTGCGGCACAGGCGGACGACTTCTTGTAGTCTCCGACTATGGTGATGATGCCCTTGGTTCCCGGCATCTTCATCTTGAGGTAGGCGTAATGAGGCATTGCCATGAACTTGGCCAGAGCAGGCCGGCCAAGTAATGCATGATAAGGGCTCTCCAGGTCCACTACCTCAAACCAAATTGCTTCGCGGCGGAAGTGATCTTTGTCTCCGAAGAGGACATCTATCTTGATCTTGCCGATTGGTTAGCAGGAGAGGCCAGGCACAATGCCAGGGAAAACAGTCCGGCTGGGCTGGAGCTGCTTCGCCTTGATGTTCAGCTTATCCATGGTATCGCGGTAAAGGATGTTGATGTTGCTACCACCATCTATCAGGACTCGGGAGAAATGAGCAGCTCGCCTCTCTGTTGTGAAGGTGGCATCCAACGCCAGAGCATAGGAACCCGGAGAAGGCATCACTTCCAGGTGGTCGGCTCGGCTCCAACTGATGGGCTTCTCAGACCAGTGCATGAACTCTGGGACCTTCGAGGCGACAGCATTGACCTCTTGGTGCTGCTGGCGCCAGCTGCGCCTATCATCGGCCTGGCTGGTGAAGACAACATAGGCTCCATGCTCTTCAGGGAATTCATCTTGGATGGCGCCGACTGCTGGGCGGGCCACCGGCTGCTGAGGAGGCGGAGACGGCTGGCCAGCAGGCGGCGGGGGCAGCGGCCCTTCGCCCTTGGAGATTCGGGTGAGCTAGTGGCACTTTCGGGTAGTGTGATTGGATGGCTTTGCGCCGCTGTGGAACTTGCAGGGTGCATCAAGGGTTTGCTGATAGGAAAAGGCGGGCTTCCAGGCCGGCTTGCCACCTTTCTGACGCTTGGGTACGGGCTGCCCCTCTGGCTGCTGATCTTCGACTATTGCCACTTGCCGGCTGGTGGAGGCCGGCATTGGGGCCTTCGCTTGTTACCGTTCTGCTGCGAGCGCCGACTGGTGTCACCAGCCGGCGTTCTGGGAGCCGGAGGGAGCACCTTCCCAGAGGCGTCCACCCGAAGCTCCGACTTCATAGAGGAGTCGGCAGTGGCATATTTGTCTGCTATGATCAATAGCTCATCGAGTGTGGCCGGCTCGTCGCAGAGGAGTCGGTGCTTGAGTAGGATGCCTTCTCTGCACCGGGCGGTGAAGTACTCTATGGCTTTCACCTCGTGCACCCCTTCGCAGGAGTTGCGGAGTTTGGCCCACCGCACCAGGTAGTCGCGAGTGGACTCGGCTGGGCCTTGGGCGCACAGAGAGAGCTGGCGAGGCTTGGGCGGCCGCTTGTAAGTGCTGGTGAAGTTGCAGATGAAGACTTCAGTGAAATCTACCCAGCTATTGACGCTGTAGGGCTTGATGCTATTCAGCCAAGTGCGCGCCGTGCCCTGAAGCATGAGGGGGATATACTTCACGGCAACGCGCTTGTTGCCGTTTGCTATGCTGACTGCGGTGGAGTAGCCAACCAGCCAGTCTTCTGGCTTCACCGAGCCGTTGTATTTGGGCGTGTCTCTTGGGAGTGACAACCCTTTGGGGAAGGGCTCGTCGCGAATGCGGGGAGTAAAACAAGGTGGACCAATTGCATCTTCTTCTTCTAGCGCCAGGGATCGCGCCAGGCAGTCGATCCGATAGCGGTCATCGTTTTCTCCGATTCCTTCGTGGCGGCCCAGCCAGCCACTGATCATCGGGTGCTCAACATGCGGCTGGGAGGCGTACCTATCCCTGCGAGGTGGAGGAGGAGGCAGACAGTCGTCCCGCCGCTCCACAGCTCGTGGGTGGCCATCTTGGTCGCGCTCGATGGTGAGGCACGTCCGACTGCGGCTAGCAGCCGACTCTCTGTCTCTTCGGTCGCAGGCGCTGCCTGCTGTCGGTGTCTGGGAGGTCGCGCCTTGCTCTCGGCCAGGGTGGGGAGGATTCTCGGTGCGCGCGCCGGCTTCTTGCTGCACGGCTGCCGCATCGATGAGCTGCTGAACGAGCTCCGTCATGCAGCATCGCTCGTCGCCATCCAGGTTTTCTAGCTTGTCTACTGCTGCCTTGGCAGCATGCAGGTTCTCGGTGGGCGTGGCATAGATAGGGCGGTCGGCCCCCAGCATGCTGGCGATCTTCGTGCCGTGTTGTTTGACAACGCCCATGTGGCTAGGCCCGCCAGCAGTTGGCGTGCCACAGACGGCATGATCAACCTCGCGCTGATAGGCCTCGGTGAGGCGTCTCATAGTAGCTAGCTTCTTGCCGCTCTCGATGAGTGCGAGGCGGTGGGCTTCCAGCGTCTCGACGTCGGCGTTGTCTGCGATGGGTGCAGACAGGTCCCGCATCATCGCCTGTAGCGGGTCGTGGGCGTCCGCGCCGGATACTCCGCCATGGCTGATGACGAGCACCTCAGTGACGGTGCTGTCGCTGCTGTCAGCGCGAGGGAGTGGGTCATCGATGACCACCACTTTGGTGGGGAAGGCATCAAGGGATGCCATGTCGGAGTCGACAAGCATCGGGTCGGTGGAGCCGATTGACTCCAAGTCGGAGGCGGGCTCATTGGCGATGTCGAGCTTGCTAAGGAGGTCGATGAGGCAGCTCTCAGAGTTGGTCGTGCTCGTGCCTGGTGCGGGCTCGTCGGAAAGGCGGATATCGCCGATGAGATCAGCGAGGCAGCTCGCCACACAGGCGGCTTTGACGCCATGCAGCGCATCGGTGCAAATGCCATCGGGCGTGTCGGGCTGGCTGCGCTCGCCAAGGAGGAACAAGGTTCCCGTCCAGAGCAGGTCTCCGAACGACCGTGCACCTAGCCCACGGTGGGCGCCAAATGTCAGGTGGTTGGTGCGACATATGCCAAAGGATGGCTAATCAATGTGGGAGCTAGTAAAACGTCGCCGGTGCTTGGAAACGGGATAAGGTGTAAACATGCACGCCGACACATCATACCCAGGTTCGGGGCTCTCCTAGGAGATAACACCCCTAATCCTGCTCTGCGGGGTCTCTGCATGATCACTAGATCAACAAATAGCTACAATCTTGCTCCTTGAGCTGTTCGGCTAGAGGAGGAAGAAGGGCAAGGCTAGCTCTACTCCTCTCTCTATACGTGTGTGTAATCTCTAAGAGTTGAACCCTTTGCATGGGTGCCCTGGGGGTTTATATAGGCCTACCCCCCAGGGGTACAATGGTAATCCAGCCGGGTGTAGGCCCGGGCTGTCAGTGTCTATGGTTGCCAGCTTCTTCGCTATCTATTGGGGCCCGCCGCCTGGTGGGTCCCGCCGGCTGCCGGTCTCTCGGCCGACAGGTAGGGCCCGTTGCTTGTGGGTCCTGTCGGCTGGTCATCACTGTAGCCCTGCCCCTGATGACGAGGGCTTGGTCGGGGTGGGCGTGGCTATAGTGTCGCCGCCTGGTGGGTGTTCACTGTAGCCATTCCCCGTCTTATCTGGTTAATGGCGCACAAACTTCTAGGAAAAGGAAGGGTCGGCTGTTGGGGGCCGGCCTCCCCCCATGCCGACTGGTCTAGGCATGCCGTCTTCTGGTATCTCACAGACAAGTAGGGCCCGCCGCCTGCGGGCCGTACCAACAGCCCGTCGTGGGGGCATGGCTGCTCTGCCATGGATGATGTCATGGGTATGGCGACAGTGTCGCGTCAGGCTAGGGATGGCCGCCCGGTACGCTGCACTGTGGCCACGCCCGTTCCGGGATTCGGGGGTGGTAGGCCGTACTGTAGCCACACCCCGTCTCGTCGTTGTTATGTGGGTGCAAAGTTTGAGGGTGCGAGGGTGGGCCGCCTGCTAGGAGTCGACCGCTCTAGTGGCCGCCTGCTAGGGGTCGCCCATGCCGGGGCCGCTCTTAGGGCCTTGCCGCCTTCCTGCAGCCGGCCGCTCGGACCAGTCGGCCACAAGAAGGCGACCCTTTGTCTTTGATGCTCGAGGGGTGCAGACGGCCGCGATGTCTTGAAACATCATGGCGAGAAGATAGGGCTACCCGTGGTCATTTACTCCGACAATCGGGGAGGGGTGGCGTACCGGTTCGAGATTTTCACGCATGGCTCCAAACGTTTTCTTTGGTGGTGGCAATGTGGTTGTAATATCGCGTAACTCTTGATTCTAGTTTTCGTGGAGTTGGGCTTTGGGAGCTTCGCATTTTTACACTGCGATTGGGCTGAGCTTCTTGAATCTAGCTTCTCAAAGCTCATGCGTTCGGCCTGCGTTTGTGGAGTCAAAAGCCGAAGAGGTTCAGAACAGGCCCTAAGTTGAAGACCCTCAAAACTTTTGTAAGTTTAGTGAGCTCTTCTCGTTCGTCTTAAGAGACAAGGAGAGAAGCTCAGGATCCTTGAAAAGAGTAGCATGAGATTCTTCAAGCTTGCTCTTCTCATTGCTTAACTCTTTACAGTACCTCTTTGCCCTTTTCGGCAGAAATCACATATTTGACCTGAGGCCCAAATCAAATCACAAAATGACCTGCTCACGAAAAAAATTCACTCTGCTGACCCTTTCGAGTGGCGCCCGACAGCTAGGCGCCGCACCCTACTGTGCAGCGCCCTTCCCTTAGGCGTCGCACCTCCTGCCAGCGTGGCAGCCCGAGGCCAGGCGCGGCCCCACACGCACCTGTGCAGCGCCTAAGTCCTAGGCGCCACACTGTGACGTGCAGCGCCTAGCCCTTAGGCGCTGCACAGTGACTTAAGCGCGGCCGCCCCAGCCCGACCAGGCAGTTCTTCATCTCTCCGCTCTCTGGACAGAGAGCAGCGGCGGCGCCCCCATCTAATCCCCCCCTCACATCCCTCTCAGATCTGAAGATTTGATCCGTGGATTCGATCTCCAATCCATCCTACTAGGTAAACTCTTCCGTTCTCTTTCTTTTGCTCCATAAATTTGTTGCCATTTTAGAGATTTGTCCGAGATTTGATGGAGCCCTTGATTTGCTTGATTTGCTCGATTTAGGATGTGTAGTCATATTGGTAGTACCGTAGTGTTATTGATTAGTTCACAATATATGATTCTTGTTAGTGAAACCCTAGATTGTTTAGTTTTTTAGATATATATGAGATGCCTATTTTTATAGATAACTATGAGATGTTGATTTTTGTAGAGATGTTTGTTTAGATATATATTAGATGTTTAGTTTATTCCAAATATTAGATTTTGAGTTTATTTGAAATATTAGATGTTTAGTTTATTTGAAATATTAGATGTTTAGTTTATTTGAAATATTAGATGTTTAGTTTATTTGAACACATATGACATATTCATTGTGTGAGAAGGAGATGTTGAGATTCTTGAAGTTGAATACATGTTATATGTTTAGTGTATACCGATATTTGAGATGAAGATGAACTCTTATATGTTTATTGTTTGAAATTGTAAGGATGGTTTGGCTTCTGGACGATGTCTATGACGTGCAACACCGGGCCTACATGATGCGCGAGAAGGAGAAGGTAATAATGAGTAATCTAAATCTTTTGCAAATTTGCCTTTAGTTGAAATTTACATGCCCTAAGATTTGTCATTACTTGTTTTTTGCAGAAGCTTGAACCTCTGAAGATTCGGTATCACGGGGTCTCTGGTCCTGCCATGCCTTATGATGAGCGGTACACACCATACATCAAGCAGGCAGGACTACTCCTGTGGATTCTGTTGGTCAGCTGGTCCACGCCAAATCTGAACGCTCCACTGGTGTCCGCTCTTGTTGATCGGTGGAGGCCGGAGACGCACAGTTTCCATCTTCGGACTGGGGAGATGGCTGTGACGCTCGAGGATGTCTCGTTGATCACCGGTCTTGCTATCAACGGGAGGCCTCTCTGTATGAGCACCGATTCTGATGGGTGGCGCGAGCAGATGATTGCTCTTATCGGTATAGCTCCTACCGAGGCTGAGGCTGATGTAGAGGAGGGAGAAGAGAAGAAGAAGAGGGAAAAGAAAGCAGCCGGAGCTGCTTTCACGTGGATTCAAAATAACTTTGCGATGTGCCCTCCGGATGCCACTGATGATGTGATCCAGACACATGCTCGTGTGTATATGTGGTACGTTGTGTCGAGGACTTTGTTTCCTGACTCCACTGGCAAGAACGCTCCATGGATGTGGCTGAAGGCGTTGACCGTCTTCGATAGCAAATGGAGCTGGGGTTCAGCGACTCTTGCCTACTTGTACTGACAGGTAGTTGGTCTGTTTTGTGATCAACTCATTTCTTCATTAGCAATGCAAGCTTGCTGTCAAGTTAACATTGTTTTTCTTTCATATGTAGTTGGACGATGCGTGTTGCAAGATCACAGATAGTGCAGGCATTGGTGGTAATCAGCTTCTACTTTCTGTATGGAGCTGGGAGCGTCTGCCTGTTGGACGCCCGAAGAGCGTCAGGTTTGATCCTTGGTATGCAGATGAACATGACGAATTACGACGCCCCACGTGGGCTTACAAGTGGGATATCGTTTCTGAGATGATGAACGATGTCAATCTCATGTACCAAAAGTACATTGCCGAGTTGGACACGATTACGCCTGAGCAGGTAAGGAGGTCATTACTTCAGCCCTTTCTCATGCTTGCTTGAAAAGTAGTCATCAAATTTGCATTGTTGCCCTGTTTCATAGGTGGAATGGCAGCCATATGGCGCGGGTGAGAGCTTGGGTTACACCGAGGAGTTCCGCCTCAACCCGATGTGCTTGCGGGATAAGGATCTCTGGCTTATGCGGTGCCCACTGATATGCAACTGGGCGGTTGAGTTTCATTTGCCGCATCGCGTGTATCGTCAGTTTGGTCTATTCCAGCCTCACCCGCCGGAGTGGGTGGACACGGACAAAGCACTTCATAGGTAAGAGAGCATGTCTGCGTATTGTCTAAGCATCGGGACTCCTTTTGATTGTGCTAATGCTTGGTTTTATACCACACAGGTTGGACAGGAGAAGGCAACGGAAGATAAAGGACTGGGACAAGCATCATGCTCCGTATGTTACCTGCTTCCAGCTTTCTGTGGAGCAAGCTCGTAGCACTGCACGCGCCCCGCTTCGTGAGCACAACCCACAAGCTTTTGATAACTACGTACGATGGTTTATTGGAACTACTCGAGTTGAGATATGCCCGCCGGCATATAATGAGGATATTCTTGAAGAACTCGTAAACTTTGAGGATCTAGCAAAGGGGAAGTACAACAGAGATGTCAGGAAAGGGCAAGGAGTCCCTGCTGTTCCGGTGATTAGCTATGTGGTAAAGTGTTCCCTTCTTTACTTTCCCGTTGACCGTATTACACATGTTTGAATGGCTAACGCATTCATTCTTTCTCATCCGTAGTGCACCGAGATCAAGAAAGCAGCTGATGAGGGCCAGTCTATTCTGGAGAAGACACCGGTTGGAACTGGCAATGATGATGGTTCACTACGAGCATTCCTCAAGGTACATATCGCATTCACTATGAGAGCCAGTCTATGTTGCGAAGTTTGATATATTACACACTTGTTCATGTTACAACGTTAGGCCAAGAAGTTAAGGCGGTTATCGAACCTTCTCGGTTGCCGTGATCCTGAATATGATGAACCATCTGCCTCTAGGTCTGGTACACCATCAGACCCCGCATCTCACCATGAGGGGGACGATGTGAGTTCCTCATATGCTTATATGAATGATGAGGGTGCGATCACCCAAGAGGTATGACTAATCCTTTAGATGTGATTCTCACTTGATTACGACACCGGCCTTCACCATATTGTTTCGTTGTGTGATAGGGCCATGAGCTTGATGATGACATGATTTTGGCGGACGCTCAAGCTCGGTCCGCACATGTGTTCAAGCCTAGGCAGCCCAGACGCCGGTACACGCCCAACGACTATGACAACAGAGGCAACCCAAAGGTTGTCGTAGGGACCTCGCGGATGGCTAGCTTGGATGATGAGGCAGAGGCGGAGGAGGAAGTGCACGAAGAGGAGGCTCGTCCTTCTAGGAAGAAGAAGATTGCCTACAAGCATGGCACCAGGAACACGCGCGGAAGGCATTAGTGCTTGTTCATGTTACTTGTAGCCGTTTAATTAGGTTGATGAACTTGTGAGGTTATGTTATATGTTGGTGAACTCTTACTAGTGTGGTATTTGTGTTTGCGAACTTGAAGTAATGTTGAATTGTCTTAAATGATATGATGTTCAAGTTATTAGCGCCTTGCCCTTGGGCGCCACACTACACAGTGCAGCGCCTTGCCCTTGGGCGCCGCATATGCAGCGCCTTGCCCTTGGGCGCCACACTACACAGTGCAGCGCCTTGCCCTTGGGCGCTGCACTAACTGCTGTTTTCAAATACCTACTGTTTTTTTTGTTTTGTAATTCATATAGATGCCACGTAATCATATCCAAATTACATGTAGTAGTCCAAAACACAGAAATAGTAGTCCACTCACATAGTCATACACACATAGCACATATACTTGTCCAAATCACATAGTCATACACACATAGCAATAGAGTAGTCCAATCACATAGTCATACACAAACATTGAGCCAAAACACATAGTGGCACAAATTTTGATTCATAAGAAGGTCACGGTCCATGTAGTTTCTTCTTCTTCCTCTCTTCTTCTTCTTATTCTTCTCCCTCCTCCCACCACCAAGGGATCTCACCTTACCCCTCTGTGTCCTCCACCCCCTTCATTGTTTCCATACCTATGAAAATGTCAATATAATAGTTAGTCACACAATACAAAATGACAACACAAGCATTGAGCCAAAAGAACAAGATCATAGTAAGTTACATACGGCAATGGTCCATTGAGCCAAGAGAACATTCCTCCACTACGGCCGCTGCCAAGGCCAAGATCACCACCACGGCCTCCACCAGCACCACGGCCTACACCACCACCACGGCCTCTACCACCACCACCACCACGGACAAGACCATCACCATGGTCTCTACCAGCACCACGGCCAAGACCATCACCACGGCCTCTACCACCACCACGGCCAAGACCATCACCACGGCCAAGACCTTCACCATGGCCAAGACCATCACCACGACCTCTACCACCACCACGGCCTCTTCTAAGACCAAGTTGACTCCCTCTTTGTTGCCTAGTTCCTCGTTGGCTTGTTTGATTTGGTTGGTTTGGCACTCCACCACTTGTTTGACTTGGTTGGCTACCCCTTGGTTCACTTGGTTGGCTATCATTTGCTTGGCTTGTGCTTGCACCATTTTTCTTTGATCTCTTTCTTGGTTTGGGACAAGTTCTTGTGTTGTGTCCCCCATGACTGCAGCCCCCACAACGGGATTGCTCACGAGGCTCTTGGAATTGGCCGGTGCCGTATTCTCCACCGCCACCACGGCCCATTCGTCCATGTCACCTCTAAGATGCTTTGTCTTACGTCTTCCCCGTCTAACAACCTTCAATTCCGGGTTCGGCCATAGTTGAACTCCATGATACTCCCGCCATTGTGATTGGTCCAAGTATGGCTGGAACCGTGGAGTCCATGTATTATTTACCGTCATGATTGAGAACTCGGACTCCCTCACAGTAAGAGGGTGATTGACGTCCACATTCCTAACCCGGGATGTGTTTAACAAGTGCGAGCATGGGAGATGAAGCAACGATGGCCTCATGCAGCTGCAATCACACCGTGTTAGGGAGACCTTGAAAGCCCGGCCTCCGTGTTGGCGGCCATCGTTTGTGGTTCCTCCAGGCTCTTTCACCTCATACTTCCACTCGTTGTCGTCATATAGTACAGCTTCTTCGGAGTCTGCCTTTCGTGATTGAAATTCCAACCATTCTTCAACCTTTGGTGGGAAATTGTACTTGTGTTTATCCTTGTTCTCACCAGCAATCTGCTTATCAGTCTCCATTGAGTACTTTAAAAAGTATTCATTCATCTTGTCAAATGTGTATTGAACTATTGCCGTCACGGGTAATGCACGTACACCCTTGAGCACCTTATTGAAGCATTCTGCCATATTGCTTGTCATTTGACCGTACCTCCGGCCATCTTCATCGAAAGCACATGCCCACATATTCCTTTCGGCAATGTTCCTATTGAGAAACTCCTGACCGCCGGGGTCAAGTTTCTTGTGTCTGAGCAATGCATTGAACAATGTGGCAAACCACTTGTTGGTGAAAGCGAGACAACAATCCTGAAGATCATCGGCCAACTCCTTGATACCACATGCCCTATAGAAGTTTGCACAAAAGTGGCTAATGCACCATCGATGATGCAACTTCGTATGTCCGGGAATGTCAACCACCACCGCATTCAGAATTCCAGGATGGCGATCCGATATGACACAAATTTCCCTTTCAGCCAGTAATACCCTTGTTCTCAGTTGACGCAAGAACCACTCCCAGTTATCATTGTTCTCCACCTCAACCAAAGCGAAAGCCAAAGGCAACACCCGGTTATTGGCATCACTTGCTATTGCAACCAATAAAGTGCCCTTGTATTGTCCGGTCAAGAACGTGCCATCAATGGCGATGACGGGCCGACAATGCTCAAAAGCCCTCACGCATTGCTCAAAGGCCCAAAATGCACGGCCAAATACTCGGACGGTCCTCCCGTTATGAATCAATGTTTGGTGCCCATGAGGCTCAACCACGTGAACCATGCCTGGGTTTGTGGCGGCCATAGCTAACAACAACCTAGGGAGTCGGTTGTATGCTTCCTCCCAATTGCCATACAACATCTTGAATGCGGCTTGCTTCGCCTTCCATGCCTTGCCGTACTTCACCTTGTAATGAAAGATGGCTTTCACAAGGTCAATGACACTCTTGATGCTCATTATTGGAAGTGTGGATATTTGGTTGGACAGCCTGTAAGCAATGAACTCGGACGTGAGTTGTCTGTGTTGTTGGTACACAAGCTTGCCATCCGCATTCTTGTGCCGGCACATGTGAGTTGGTAGACAACTCACTATGCGCCAAGTGGGACCTCCTTTCCATGGCCTTGCACGCACAATCCATGGACATGTTGGCACTTCACATTTGACCGTGTAACGCACATTCACGTCCGAGTTGGCCACTTTATGTGGACGATAATGTGTAACCGAGTAGTTGTCGAGCCACATCTTCAATTCCAAGAAGGATTGAAACTCACAACCGGGATATATCCCGTTCTTGCCGTCTTCCAAATCACGGTGAGAACTTGGCCTAGCTCCAAGAGATATGCATTTGCCACCATCCACAATGGCTTCATCCGCGAGACTAAGATCCTTGAACAATGGTGTCTTGTGATCCCGCCCGAATACCTTCTTGAATGCTTGGGCCTCCTTCGGCGTGAACCCCTCCTCATCAACTTCTTCATCGGGACCATCGTCATCCGAGTCCGATGCATATGCACGGGAAAAAGGGATGGATTGGTCCATTGTCTCTTGCACATGATATTGGTCGAGATCACCCACATTGTTGTCATGGAGATCAACTTCGTTGTCATCCTCCTCGTACTCATCATTCTCCTCTTCAAAACCTTCATTTTGGTTGTTTGGAGTCGGGCTCAATGTTGGCCAATCTTGTTGCGTGAAATGAGGTTCGCTCATTTAATCTTGGTTCATGGGTGGGGGAGTGCTAGCAACCAACGGGGAGGGGTTCCGGTTCAAGTCTAAATTCAAAGTAGACTCAACCTTCTTTGAGGCAAATAACTCAAGAGCCTTGTCTAGAGATTCGACAACCGTCTCCTTGTATGCAACCCAACGTTGCTCGGAGTTCACACGCATTGTCTTCCAACGGATGTGCATTCCAAAACCAACATTATGCCTTCCCTCGAACTCAACAACGTCACTTGGGTCCATCCAATTCAAATCTTTCCTCACTTGTTCCAAAAGCTCCGCATAGCTAGGACTACTCTCAAACACCATGTCAAGCTCATCCGGTCCGTCTCAACATTGCCTTTCAAAAAGGCCTCTTTATCCACATGATGAACATAAACACATGTTCTTCCCCATCCCTACAATAATCAAAAACACACATATATCAAGTAAGCATTTAACAAAAATATTTGCACACATATGCCCTAACATATATATGAATTAATAACCCTAACCCCCACATAACAATTACCACAACCCTAACCATAGCATAACCCTAACACCAACATCAAACACACATAACCCTAAGACCAACATCAAACACACATAACCCTAACCCTAGCATACTATGGAAGCCTAACCAACCCAAGTTAGCAAAGAAACATAACATCATTCAACACAAATTTGCAAATCCAAGTCAAAACTAGGGTTTTCCCAAAGTAGCAAGATTTGAGCAAATGTGCCAATTCCTATGGATGAAAATGAGGGGACCGGAGGAGATTACCTTAAGGGAGGGGTTGGCTTCGAAATCCACAGTCAAATACTCTGGATTTGCAAGATTTGAGAAGGATTTGAGAGGGGGGAGAGGGGAAGAGAGAAGAGCCGAAAGTCTAAGGGTTTGGGTGGGGTGGGGGTGTGTGGGGTGGGGGTGGGAGGGGAGAGAGGGTGGGGCCAGCCCAAGTGGAACACAGATTGTGCAGCGCCCAAGAGCTAGGCGCTGCACATCACAGGTGTGGCACCTAAGCCTTAGGCGCTGCAGTGCTGTCTGTGGGGCCGCAACTGGACCAGGGCTGCCACGCTGGCAGGAGGTGCGACGCCTAAGCCAAAGGCGCTGCATAGTAGTGTGCGACGCCCAGCTGTCGGGCGCCACACGAAAGGGTCAGCAGAGCGAAATTTTTAAGCAGGTCAGTTTGTGATTTGATTTGGGACTCAGGTCAAATATGTGATTTCTGCCGCCCTTTTAAATGAGGCTAAAAGCATGTTGATCACTAGAGGTTTTAATGTCTAAGCATAATTCATTATTTCATACTTCCCCAAATTCGACTTTTCACTCAAGGAGTTTGTACTTCTCATTTTCGTCGGTAAGGATGCTCTTGATCTTCTTAATGGTAGTTGTGCTTGCTCATCATGTCCATAATCATACAAAACATGGTGAGCTTCTTTCCTTCGAGGGAACCCGTAGTTTTGCACGTCTATCAAACAATGCGTCATTTATACCATTTTCATCATAATCATCCTTCGCATCATGATACTTATCACTATAAGTATTAGGGATGAATAGAGGGGATAGTTTACCCTAGGAATTACCTTGACCTTGCCTGAATAGACATGTTGCTCCTCGGCATCCATGATCACCTTGGCCATCAAAAAGGTTGTGGGTGTTGCCCTCGTAGTCCTTCATGCAGTTCTATGTGACAACATCACCAATCTTATTAACGAGTGTCAATGTGCTTCGAGAATCTTGGGCTACACTAGCACATCCACGCACCCCGCTTGGGACCAGGGACAAATGCGACCATCCTCGTTTATAGCCTAGCATCAATTTCAGCTTCTCGTTTAAGTTTTTGTCTGGCTAGCGCTTTAGCCAGTTCCTCATAGGAAAATAACTTATCATCGTCATCCCGATGGTAAGAAAACTTGCGCCAGAGGATCCAAAAGCACAGGATCCCCATCCCGACTCATCTCTTTCTAGGGCGGTTAAGCCACAAGAATAGAGCACGGGGCTTGGGTACCAATGAAAAGGATCGAGATGGACCTAGAGGGGGTGAATATGTACAATTATAAATTTTAATTATCAGTTAACAATTTTAGGCAATATGTGAAGTATGAAAGTGACCCTGGCAATTGCAAAGGGAGTCTAATCAAACAACAACTAGTAGCAAGACAAGCAGACACAATATGATATAATGAGTAAAGCAAGGCACAAGTAAGACGGTAGGGTTAGGGTCAGGAATAACCAAACTCCGGAGACAAGGATGCATCCCAATGTTAACTTCGTTGGAAGGAAGCTAGTCACTGTTGGAGGGGAGGATGTTACCACGAAGGCACACCAACACCACGTAGACTCACCCTATTCTCCTTGAGACACCACCACGAAGGCGATTCTCAACCTTTAGCGGTAGACCTTGAGGGGGCCTCCAAACATTCACAAACTTTATGGGATGAACCACAACAAATCGATTCCTCGCCGAAGCACTCCTACCGCCTAGGAGTCCCCGACCTCCATGAGTAAGAGGATGCACCACAAAATGAAGGGGGAGGGGTAAACTTTGCATTGGTGAGTATGTAAATCGGGCACTTCTCCCTCGCTTCTTAAAAAGATCAAGAGTTTTGGGTGGCTAGGGAGGGAGATCTACAAAGTAATCGAGTTCTGAAAACGAGAGAGAGAGAGAGAGAGAAAATGGTGTCGACAAGTTTTTCGTGGAGAAGAAGAAGACTATTATAAGTGCGCTTTAAAACGAAATGTTATGCACAGACTCGGTGTGGCCCGGAAGTTCCGGGTCAGGTTTCGGGCAGGTTCCGGACTAGCCACGAAGATTGTGCACTCGCTCAAATGTTTTTCTTGATGATGATGTTATATTAGTTTGGCTGGACTTTATTTGGTACACTTATTAGTTGTTATTCCCTATGTAAAGAAATACAAGAGGGTTTAGCTCATTGAAAATGTATTTTAAATGCTCTTATAATTTTTTTACGGAGGGAGTAAATTATTTGTTTTTTTTGTGTTGTTTATGTGGTGCGGAAGAGGGGTACAGTACAAAGTGCGGGTCAAACCGCGGCTGCTACGATCTGTTTGGCACGTGTCCGTCCCCAAACGGAACCCTTCTCGCACCGACTCCGAACCGAGCCCGGGGCGATCGACTCGTCATATACGGCACGCCCGTCCAGCCCCGAGAAGCAGAAGCGAAGCGAACCAAACGTGCCGGAAAAGAAGCTCCCCTCGAACCCGAGCAGACTCGAGCCAACCCCAGAGCGGCGGAGCAGACGAGGGGGAATCCCGATGGCGGCGGTGGCGATGGACATCGCGAAGCCCTCGGCGCTGCCGGCGAGCGTCGACGACCCGTCGGCGGCGTCGGCCAAGGGCAGGGCCGGCGGCGGGGAGGGGCTGCGCCAGTACTACCTGCAGCACATCCACGACCTGCAGCTCCAGATCCGGACCAAGACGCACAACCTCAACCGCCTCGAGGCCCAGCGCAACGACCTCAACTCTCGAGGTACGCGCCGCCCCGATCCCCAATCTCCGCCTGCTGTTCATAGTCCGCGCAACCCTAGTTCCGCCATGCGCGCGCGCGTGTGTGTGTTACGCCAGAAAGACGATCCGCTGCTGCGTCACATCGTTTGATTGCGATTTGCTTGATCCAATTGTGCCCTGGGCCTCTACTTCCGAGCTTCAACCATGCTTGATCCGATGACGTGTAGATAGTCTCTCCGATTTTAGGCTTGTTTTGGTGTGGTGGGGCTAGCTGTTCACGCGTCCCACTTATGCGTCATGTGCGTGACTGGTGGAAAGTTTGTTCTTTTAGTGTGTATAGTCCTCACATGTCTTTAGTTAATTGAAATTCAACAGCTTTTGGGGTATTGAATTTTGTTAAATTAGAATATGGAATGCTTCTGAGACATTGAATTTTGTTTGATTATAATGTGTAATCTCTTGTGCTGACAATTTAAATGCTCATCATAATTTTGGTATTGCAGTTAGAATGCTTCGGGAAGAGTTGCAGCTTCTTCAAGAACCGGGCTCATATGTTGGCGAGGTTGTGAAGGTTATGGGCAAGTCAAAGGTTCTAGTCAAGGTACATCTTGTTTCACTGTTACTTCTTTCATGCTATGCTTGTGTACATCATGTTTTGCTTTAAGTGGGAGCTCTGAGTTCCAGTCATCCTTCTTTACTGTCATTAAATGGTTAAGTGCAATCTCTCAGGTTCATCCAGAAGGCAAATATGTTGTAGATCTTGATAAAAGTATTGATATTACAAAGATAACCCCTTCAACAAGAGTTGCTCTTCGGAACGACAGCTACATGCTTCACCTTATCCTGCCCAGCAAAGTCGATCCACTGGTTAATCTTATGAAGGTGGAGAAGGTTCCTGACTCTACCTATGATATGATTGGTGGTCTTGACCAGCAAATTAAAGAGATCAAGGAGGTTCGTAAATATATTCAGTGCATAGTACATTTGTTGTATCAGTAGTAGCACTCTGGCTTAACAACTTGATTTTCAGGTGATTGAGCTTCCCATCAAGCATCCTGAGCTGTTTGAGAGTCTTGGAATTGCCCAACCAAAGGTTTGAGTTTGTGTGCCAATTTGCATTCTATTTGGCATTGATCCAGCCAGTTATTCAGTGGTAAATAATTATCCTTGCTTTTTCAGGGTGTCCTTCTTTACGGGCCTCCAGGTACAGGGAAAACATTACTTGCTCGTGCAGTTGCTCATCACACGGACTGCACCTTCATCAGGGTGTCAGGGTCTGAGTTGGTTCAGAAGTATATTGGAGAGGGTTCCCGGATGGTTCGTGAACTCTTTGTGATGGCTAGGTAAACATTATCCGTCGGTGTTGCATTCAAATTATTACTATTTACCTGTCAGATTCCTGTTTCAGGAAACCATTTCAGTCAGATTTTGGAATGGTTCCCTATAGAAGTATTTATACCAGAGGCTAACACATTTGGTCTGAATTTGATAGGGAGCATGCACCATCCATTATATTTATGGATGAAATAGACTCTATTGGATCTGCTAGAATGGAGTCGGGATCCGGCAACGGTGATAGCGAGGTTCAGCGTACAATGCTTGAGCTTCTGAACCAACTTGATGGTTTTGAAGCATCGAACAAAATTAAGGTTCTTATGGCAACAAATAGGATAGACATATTGGATCAAGCTCTTCTGAGGCCTGGTCGTATCGATAGGAAGATCGAATTTCCAAATCCTAATGCAGATGTAAGTGATGCAGTACTCACCATAATTAAGTTAAGATTGCTTGCTCATATCAATGCTAACGCTGAATTATCTATTCTTTCAGTCCCGTGGTGATATTTTGAAGATTCATTCAAGAAAAATGAACTTGATGCGTGGCATTGATCTGAAAAAAATTGCTGAGAAGATGAACGGTGCATCAGGAGCAGAGCTAAAGGTATGTATTGTCGCCATTGTAGGAAGCATTTCAATTTTTTTAATACATTTGTCTGGATAAACTGAAAAAATATTCTGAATTTTAACAATGCTAATAAGTTACCATGTAGACGATACAAAACATCTATAATCTGCTGCAGATAATGTCCCATGTAACTTATGTAGAAATCCAGGCCCAGCTACTGTTTTTATACCATGCTAAAATACTATCAACTCAGAACCTGGTCCTGGTAGCAAGTACAATTAAGTTTTTCCCATTAAGGTCTTGACTTTACCAACGTATTGGCCGGTATAATGTCTCAAGTAGTGTGCATCAAGCCATACATCATGAGTCTAACTCACTTTGATCTATCATCAGGCGGTCTGCACAGAAGCTGGAATGTTTGCCCTCCGCGAGAGAAGGGTGCACGTCACCCAGGAGGATTTCGAGATGGCCGTGGCGAAGGTGATGAAGAAGGATACCGAGAAGAACATGTCACTGCGGAAGCTATGGAAGTGAGGCCCTCGTTTTAGCATCTCAGCTTTTGCCGGCATGTATCGGTGGTTTAAACTTATAGCGGCACATTTGCCAGATGAGCTGCGGGTTTCATGAACCGCGTCGACAACTGTAACTTGCAGTGCCTTGCAGCTGCCTCTTCAGGGTTAAATTTCTTTATTGGGTTATTATGAGATGGGAACCGTTCGTTTGCTTGTAATGTATGTTGCTTTGTCGACTAGATTGGTTAGCCTTGCTGTGCTGAGAACGGTGACCGCAATGGTGTGTTGTTTTACTTGAATGTTGCAAATGTTATTTCTAGAGAAGCCATTCTTCATTGTTCTCTTTTGTCCATCCAAAGGAAAATAAGAGAAAAGAACTCAAATGAGTGCAATATACTGTATGAGTTAAGTATGGTACTGGCCGCTCCTCACCTCGGCCTTTGTCTTATTTTCAATCGTGAAAGAATATAGAAGCATGGTGATTACATGCTCTTGTGATGCAAGTGCATGGTGAGTGCACCACAGCGTTAGCTAAAACGGGACCAAGTGAGGTTTCCATTTGTGTTTTCGTAATATCTGATTTCACACTTATCTTCCAGCGGTGTATTTGCAAATTCGATAGAGATTTCAGGTTCTTCGAGTTCTTCTGCACATGTTGCTATGCACCGTGTCATTATTTACTGAGCTCCCTAAGCTGTTATATCTGCAACTTCTACTGGATTTGTGGTGCAAACTGGCATAGTCTGTCAGCGATCCAAACTGTCATCCTGGATTAGGACTTCTGTGGGAGCAATTTGATTTTGTTCTACGTGTGAAATGGAGCAATTTGAATTTCCTCTACATGTGAAATGATGAAATAAGCCAGGAAAAGTGAAAGTACATGCAAAGATGCCGGTGGTGCTACCAGCAAAATTACACGATGATCTTCTGTACATATATATTGTGCTGGTGTCAAGACTGTAAGTATACCTGGCCATGGGATACCCGGCCCGACTGACCCGACCCGGTCTTGCCTGTGGGCTGGGCTTGGGCCTAGGTTTTGAGCCTGAAGGTCAGGCCGGGCTGGGCCCGCCATATTTATGATTTAGGCTGGCCATAGTGGGAGTAACATAAGTAGTATCATGCACTTGAGAGTCGCAAAAATGCTTATGTGGCAGGCCATTAAAGAAGAGAGATGGTTAGAGTAACATAGATAGATACCGTAACATAATAAATGTGATGCTACTATGTGTCATGCATGGCAATAAATGAGACCACCTATGATACTAATCTATAATACTATGCACTATAAAGGTAGTAACATAGACTAGTAACATATGCATGTTACTAGTCTAAGTTACTCCCCACTATGACCAGCCTTACTAAAGAGGCCTGGCCCAAGGCCTGACGGGCTTTTTCGTTGATGGGCCAAGCTTGGGCCTGGATTCTAGGCCTAGTGGCCGGCTGTAGTTTTTTTTTTTGTTTCGGGCTTGGTTAGGCCCAGCCCGGCCCGACGGATGGCCAGATATAACTGCAAGTGCATGTCTGATTTATGAGTGCCACCTGAATGTTGTTTTTTAATAGCATGGGTGCATGCTCCCAATAAAAACAAGGTGTTTAATGTTTAGTTCGAGTGTGCAGTTATTGACTGATCAGCAGACTAAATCATGGCCATAGGTCAGGTGCTAGATGTGGATTCCCTTATTTTGTAACAAGATGAGTTTCGTAAGTTTGATTGTTTTTATTATCCACTTGAATCGTAATGTTATGTTACAAGGGTTATTTATGAGAAGTCACAGTTATTTAAGGTAGGCAAGCCTGTATGCGATTTTTTCACGAAGCTTAACTCATTTTTATTTTGGAAGTGCTTTTAATTTGTTGATTTACTCCCTCAGTTCCTAAATATTTGTCTTTCTAGATATTTTCACAAGTGACTACATACAAAACAAAATGAGTGAATCCATACTTTAAAATATGTCTACATACATCCGTTTGTGGTAGTCATTTAAAATGTCTCGAAAGACAAATATTTAGAAACGGGGGGAGTACATGCTAGTATTAGCATGATCCGCTCACTTTGCTGGTGTGAATTTGAATGCTATGGTTGTCCCTTTGCATTTTCATCTTGTGAAATTTGAATGCTATGGTCGCCCCGCGCGTCCCGGCTTGGCTCGCCTTGCAGCCCCTCCACCTCGCCGCGCCACCCTGCCTACATCGCCTCGCCGCCCCGCTCACCTCGCCCTGCCGCCAGTCCCATCCGCCCGCCTCTTTGCACCAGCCGCCCACCCGCCTCTTTGAATTATTATGTGTGTCCAAGATACTATTATTTCAGTTATTATGTTGATAGAAATAGGAACTTCTTCGTTGATGAGCATCATTAGATGCTCTAGGTCTTCATAAGCAAGCAACTTAGATGCACACTCCACTAGTCCATAGAGAGTTTTCTTATATTCATATCCCTGTTAACGATCAAAGTTAACGGGAACCCTGATCTAGACCCTCCACGGGAATTTTAGAGGTAAGAGATGAAACTGACATGTGGGCCCCACATGTTATCCATCAAAGTTAATAGAATTGACTTATTCAGGCTTGACGAGTGGGCCCAGACTGTCATAAACGGTTTTAAATGAGCCAAATCAGACACTTTTCTGGCTTGTTAGTTTTTCTTGCCAAAAAGAGTCCAAAAGTGATAGTTTTGGTCATTTTTCTTAAAGTGGTAGTTTTGTGTCAAGGTTGGTCGTAATGTGGTAGTTTTTTTTGTTAAGTACTATGTTTTCAGAAATCTCGTGGAAACAAAGCTAACTATAGAGACTAGTCATAAACCCAATCTTTTCAAAAAAAAGGTCATAAACCCAAATGATGTATCGAGAGATAAATCATTTTGAAGTTTTATCAGGAATAACATTTAAAACGTTGACGTCGTTGCTTTTTTTCATCTCTGCATTCATGTTGTGGTGCTATATTGCTAGCACACCGAAGCATATGTGTTTATTCCATCTTACTTGATTGAAAAAAAATAGATAGCTGTTTCAGAACAGATTCCATCTTACTTGATTGAAAATTAGATAGCTGTTTCAAAACAAAACCCATCTTACCTCACTGAAAAATTAGATAGTTGATTCAAAACAAATATCTCTCTCGAAGGGCCATTGGCCGATCTTTATTAGATAGAAAAGGGAGTACAGCATGGACAATCTAGGAAGCTTAGACTGAACACAGATATTACAAAACAGCCCTGCGCAGGGCCTGCCTCCCAAAAACAGGAGCGTCCCAGCAACAACTACGATCACAAAACAACCCAGATGCAGGCCGGCCTCTCAAGACAGGAACACTCCAACAACTAGGTTGCCAGATCAACGATGCATCCGGCGGCCCTCCACATGGTCACATCTTCTACTACCCGCTCCAAGACGCCGGACGTCGAGCATGCCACCTGATCAAAGATCCTGGAATTTCTTTCTTTCCATATCCTCCAATGCATCAAGATCACCACCGTGTCAAAATTCCTTCGAAAGTGCTTGGGTATGGCCGCCCTAGCCTGCAACCACCACTCCCGGGTGGAGGAAAAGGTGTTCTCAGGAATAAGGAAGTCGGCTCCGGTCCAGGATCTGAAGCGCGCCCAAAGTTGTTGTGTAAAGCTGCAGTGTAGAAACAGGTGGGTGCAGTCTTCAGGCGCCTGAAGACACAAGGGGCAGGTTCCGTTGGATGGCCAATTCCTTTTCTGCAGGTTGTCAGCCGTAAGGCAACGACGGTGCACCACCAGCCACATGAAGAATTTGCCACGGGGAGGTGCCTTGGATTTCCAAATAGGCTTGTAGCAATCGAAGCGTACGTTGCCCAGGAAAAACATCCGGTATGCACTTCGGACAGAAAACTGCTGGTCTTCCATCAGGAGCCACCGCGGCGTGTCTCTTGCTTGCAGATGCAACATAGTGGCGTGTGCGATATCCCAGACCATGAGGTACTGGGCTATGGCAGGGAGAGAAAGCCCGCCCGCAATGTCTTGAACCCAAGCCTGCCCGGTCAGTGCCTCCTTTACAGATCGCCCCCTGTCCTTGACAAAGGAGTAGAGTTGAGGTGCAGTTTGAGCAATTGAGCAGCCGGTGTCTAGCCACTTATCAGTCCAGAACTTGGCTACCTCTCCTGACCCGAGCGTGATGCGGCAGGCCGCATTGAAGATTGCATGGACCTCCTTCTCTGTGGCATCAGGAAGACCATGCCACGGCCTCTCCTCCGTACTCCAACGTAACCAAGGCCATCTGCAGCGCAGAGCGAACCCAAACCATTTGAGATTCAATACACCCAATCCTCTGAATTCCCGCGGCTTGCACACCCTGGTCCAAGGCATAAGGCAATGGCCACCACTAATCTCCTCCTCCCCCTCCCAAATAAATCCACGGTAGCGGCGATTGATCGCCTTAATTGCCCATGCCGGCAGTGGGAGCGCTGCCATGAGGTGCATGGGCAGCGCCATTAGGATCGATGAAGTGAGTGCGAGCTGGCCTGCCATTGCCAACATCTTCGGTTTCCAACCCTTCATCTTGCTAGAGAGCTTATCAATCATTGGTAGCAGCTTGTGTCGCTTGAGCCTGTATATTGACAGAGGGATACTGAGGTATGGGATGGGAAAATCTTGTTGCCTGCAGTGGAAGTGTCCAGCTACCTCAGCAGCTTGCACCTCATCACATCGTATGCAAGTGATGGTGCTCTTATGCATAATGATCCGAAGCCTGGACGCCTCTCCAAAAATCTGCAGTAAGGTTGATATGAGCAGGAGATCATTACGGTCAGGCTTGAAAAACAGAACCGCGTCATTGGCAAAAATAGATGCGCGAGGCACCCCTCTGTTGCAGCCAAGGTCGGAGAGTAGATGGCGCTGTCTTGCCCATTCCAACATGCCGTGAATGGATTCCATAGCCAGAATGAATAAAGCCGGAGAAATGGGGTCGCCCTGGCGGACGCCTTGGCCGAGGGCGAAGGGTGGACCAAGTTCGCCGTTGATGAGCACTGATGTGGACGCAGTGGATAGCAGCCCGCATATCCAGGAGCGCCACCTCCAACCGAAACCCCGACCAGACATCACCTCCAGAAGAAATTCCCATGATAGTGTATCAAAGGCCTTGGATATGTTAATTTTCATAAGCACCGAAGAGCAGCGCCGTCGGTGCAGCCACCTCGCTTTGTTCCTCACAAACTTGAAATTCTCATGGATATTGCGGCTGGTCACAAAAGCACTTTGGGCTTTCGAAATCAGACTTGGCAGAAGCGGAGCCAGACGGGTAGCGAGGACCTTGGCAAATATCTTGGCTGCCCCATGAATCAGGTTAATGGGTCTAAAGTCACCAATCTCCAGCGAATTCGCTTTCTTGGGCAGGAGGGTGAGGATCGAGGTGTTGAGTCCTCCAAAGGAGTAGAAACGGCCGTCATGCAGAGCCTTCATCACCGCCATCAGATCATAGGCTATAATGTCCCAGCATGATTTGAAGAACATCCCTGAAAAACCGTCCGGCCCTGGTGCCCTGTTAGGAGGCATCTCCATGACAACACGTTTCACCTCGTCGATCGTGAACTCCGATTCTAGCTTGTCGGCCATCTCTGGTGACAGCATCTTCAAGCCCAACTCCTCCAGACGCAGGCAGGCTCTTGTATAGTTCTGATCCGGTGCACCCATCAGCCTACAAAAGAACTCCCTGACCATGCTCAATTGTAAGTGCATCTAGTGCCCCTTAGTGATTTTGGTGCATTGAAGACTTATAGGTTAAGGGACTGATGCGTTTGTGAGTGTACACAGGTCTATAAGTCTATGAGGACTTTGATATTTACAGAGGAAGTCGACCCCTAAAAATGAAGTTCTTCGACTGAAGACCTTGATATTCTGAAGACTTTCTGAAGACTTTGAAAGTGAAGAAATTGGTGTGACCTTGAAGACTTGATATTCATTTGTGGAACTTGAAGCGTGAAGACTTTTGTTTTCGTAGTTTCATTTTCTCTTTCTTGAGTCATAGAAAACACCGTACTGTTAAAGGGGGTCGAGGAAATACTAAGGAAAAATTTCCATGTGATGCTCAACTCAAAATCCTACACCTACCAATCCCTTCGAGTGAAGCCATTGGAAATCTCATACAGTTCAGTCAATCTCTTCAGTGACAGAGACGCAGTTCTTCTGGTCACTGAGGACTTTGCTCTGACTGAGGAGTTAGGAATTCGCCAGTGCGAATTGCCTACACAGTGAGGAACATGATAGCCCTGAGGAACTTGAAAGTCAAATTTCCGACCGTTGCCGTGCTGCGCGCCGGCCGTCCCAAAATATCTTATCCACCTAACGGTCATATCATTGAAGGGCATTTATGTCTTATCATGTCGGGCTGCTCCCTAGGCTATAAATAGCTGCCCCCTACAACCACTAGTTGGTTGGCTGCTCCGAGAGAACTTGACACTTGTCATTTGAGAGCAACCCATCCTCCGAGGACTTTGAGCGAAAATCATCAAGTGAGGAAAACACAAAACCAAACCCCTACAAACCCAAAGTGATTGAGCATCACTGAAGAAATTGATCCTGCGTGGATCCGACGCTTGTTACCTTTGAAGACTGTGCTTCTTCCAGACGGTTAGGCGTCACGGTCTAGAGCATCCAAGAGGAATTGTGGATCGCCGAGTGACCAAGTCTGTGAAGGTTTGGAAGTCGCCTGAAGACTTACCACGAGTGATTGGACGAGGTCTGCGTGGCCTTAGTTCAAGGAGAATATGGTGAGGACTGGGTGTCCTGAGCTGCGGCTCAGCGACTGGGTGTCCGGGACTGGGTGTCCTCGAGTTTAAATACTCAGCCGCTCCAACCAGACGTACAACTGAGACAACAGTTGGAACTGGTCTACCAAATCATTGTCATCACCAACTAACTGGTTCTATTTCCTCAACCCTTTCATTTCCTCATTACTGTGTTGAATGTTTGTTCATATCTGTGTTTGAAGACTTTGACTGAAGACTTTCTCAATTTCCTCAGTTCAATTTCTTCAGTCTGTTTGTCTTCATCTTGTGTTATCCTGTGATTACGCTTTCTGTACTCTGTGCTAGTCTTCATTTCATCATGATGACCATGCTTGTATTCTGTTCTGAGTACTTATTCCGCTGCTAGTAGTTTTTCAGTAAGGAATTTCCTCATCGGCAAATTCCTCAGTGAAGAATTCATAAAAATCGTCTATTCACCCCCCCTCTAGTTGATATAACGCACTTTCAATTGGTATCAGAGCAAGGTACTCCCTTGTTCTGTGTGATTTTGGTTTAACCGCCTGGAGTTTTAGTTATGTCGACCGCAGGTATGATCAAGGTCTCGGCTGGGTGTCCTACCTTTGATGGGACGGACTACCCCTACTGGAAAAACAAGATGCGAATGCATCTTGAGGCAATTGACAACGATCTCTGGTATGTTGTGGAAAATGGTGTTCCCTCTGTCTCACTCTCACTAAACGCTACCGATGTGAAGAGATTCAAGTAACTCGATTCTCAAGCGAAGAACATCATATGTGGCCATCTGAGCAAAGGACAGTATGGAAGAGTGAGTGCTTTGGAAACTGCTAAGCTTATCTGGGATAGGCTGTCCAAAGTGAATGAAGGAGTCTCAACTCAGCGTGACTCTCGAGTTGATGTTCTTCGGAATCTCTTCAACCGCTTCAAAAGACTCGACAATGAAAATGTCCAACAAACCTTTGACCGCCTCACTGACATCTCAAATGAGCTTCAAGCCCTCGGTGCCACTGACATCACTGACCATGAAGTGGTGAAGAAACTGTTGAGATCGCTTGATTCCTCATTTGATACTCTAGGACTGATGATACAAGAACGTGCTGACTACAAGTCTCTTGATCCTGCCGATATCCTCGAAAGGCTAAATACTCACGAGTTCTAGCTTGCTGAAAAGAGAGATCTACATGGTTCGAGCTATGGCAAACCACGTGCCCTGAAGGCCAAGGCAGTGTCTGACTCTGAATGTGAGGATTCTGGTAGTAGCCTTGGTGATCCTGAAGAATTGAGCCAGGAGCTAGCACTGCTCGTGAAGAAATTCCAGAAGTTCTCAAGACGTGGTCGCTTTGGAAAATCCTCAAGAAGCAGTGATTCTTCATCAAGTGACTATAAGAGAAGGCTGTGCCACAAATGCAAGAAGCCTGTTCACTATATTCAAGATTGTCCTCAGTGGGAAAAGGAAATGAAGAAGAACAAATACAAGGATTACAGTTCTGATGATGCGAAGAAGAAGAAGAAATCGTTAAAATCTTCGTCATCAAAATCCTCGAAGTCTTCATCTCACAAGAAGAGCAGCTCCAAGAAGGCTCGGGCATTCATTGGCAAGGAAATAGACTCTGAAGCTGAATCTGAGGAAAATGATGAAGAGGAGGCGTCTGAAGAATCTGAATCTGGTGTGGCGAGTATGGCCTTCGCTACTGCCTTTGTCAGCAAGTCCATCTTCAACACTGAAGAAACTGACCCCACCGACAAGCCTGATGAAGATAATGATGGCTACGCTCCCACCTATTGCTTCATGGCGAAAGGTGCAAAGGTACTCAAATACAACTCCTCTGAATCTAGTGAAAATGAATCTGATGAGGATCTCAAGCCCAGCTACTCTAAACTTGCTAAGATTGCTGTAAAACAACAACGGGCTTTTGAGAAGGTTCAAAACATGCTAGACAAAAGTGATGATATGTTGGGTGAAGAAATGGATCGCACTAAAGCCCTGACTAAAAATCTTTAGAGACTTCAGTCTAGGTTTGATAACCTTCAAAGTCATCATAACACTCTCTTATCTGATCATGAGAAACTTTCTTATGAATTTCTTCAAGAAAAGCAAGATCACGAGAAGCTTTCTTCTGAATCTCTTCAAAGAAAGGAAGATCTTGAAAAGCTAAGAGTGTGTTATGAAGATCTTCAGAAGGAGCGCGATTCATTACTAGCTCAACAAATCAGCGCTTCTCAGGAAGAATTTGTTCCTCCATGCTTAAAGTGCATTGAACGTGAATCTGCTAATTCTTCACCTGAATGTTCAAATGCTTCAACTGTTACAAATTCTTCATCTGCCTCTGCTATCACTAATTCCTTATCTGAGGACATTGCTAGTATCACTGACAATGCAGGGCTGAAGGAATTGTACATGGCAGGCATGTACAAAAGCCTCAAAGGGCATCAGACTCTTTGTGATGTGCTTAAAAAGCAGATCCTCAACAGAAACCCTAGAAAAGAGGGTATTGCCTTTGAGAGGAAACTCAATGCTGATGAAACATATTGGAAGCCTGAGCAGTACCCCAAAACCTCATGGGTTGCTGCAAAGGGACCTCCAGTTGATCCATCTAACTTATCTGGCTTTACATGTGAATCTCCTCATTCTTCTGATGAGTCATTTGACTCCAACTATAAACTGTTCAAAAATCAGAATGGTGAAGTATTTGCTAGATATGTTGGCACTAACTGCAGGAACGGTTCCCCTATGAAGAAAATCTGGGTTCCCAAAAGTTATGTTGAAAGTCTTCAGGTGAATGTCCTCATGACACCACCTGTGAAGAACAGGAACCCCAGATCAAATTCTCCATATGGACCAAATTCTTCATATGGATCCAAGTCCTCATACGGACCAAATTCCTCACGTGGATCAAATTCCTCAAAAGGATCAAAGTCCTCATATGATTATCATCGTGCTAACAACTCTGTCTCGCAGGGTAGAGCTAAAGGCTATGAATATGTGCATTATTCTTCAAACCATTATGTTCATAAGTCCTCGAAGAATTTCTCTGCTTATTCATATGCTTACCCTAACCCCTCTTATGTGAAACGAAATGGTTTGGCCTCTATGCCACCATTCTCGTATGGTGCTCGCAGAGTGATGAACTCTTTGCCACCCCTTCAGATGTGGGTGGTGAAGAAAAAGAACTAATCTCTTCTGCAGGGTCAGGTCTCCAGACGTGCTTTAACGTCTGAAGAATTTGCTGGGGACCTGACAAAATTGCCTGAAAGGATGCAGGCGAATCATGATGAAATGAACCTTCATTTCACACGTCCTCATATTGATATATCTGTTTACTGCTTGATGAAATTCATCTGATGAAATTGATGTCATATTCTTCACTGATGAAGCATATGAGATTGTAAGCTACACTAATTCATCTGCAGGATGATCAACCCAAAACTACTGAGTGGGTCCTCGATAGTGGATGTACGAATCATATGACTGGTGACAAGAATCTATTGATGGATGCTCCCTTATCACCGTCACCTCTGAAGCATATCATCTTTGCTGACAAAGGCAAAAGTCAGGTATTGGGTCTTGGTAAGGTTGCAATCTCTAAGGATAAACACATGGACAAAGTCATGCTTGTTGAGTCCTTAGGATACAATCTCATGTAAGTCTCAATGCTTTGTGATCTTGATATGGTTGTTGTCTTTGGCAAGTATCGCTGTGTTGTGATTATGGAAGCTGACAATCCCAAAGTCTTCGAAGGCTTTAGGAGAGGAGACCTGTACATTGTTGATTTCTCTACAGGACCACAACCAGCCGTGTGTCTACTTGCAAAAGCTTCAGAAGGCTGGCTATGGCATCGACGACTTGGTCACGCAGGCATGAGGAATTTGAACACGCTTGCAAAGAAGAAGCATGTCATTGGCATTGAGAATGTCAATTTCCTCAAGGATCACTTATGCGGAGCCTGTGAAGCAGGAAAAATGACCAAGGCCAAGCATCCAGCGAAGACTATCATGACCACTACTCATCCATTCGAATTGCTTCATATGAACCTCTTCGGACCTAATCATTACTCAGCAGTCACTAATGATGCATCTCTCTATGGTTTTGTCATTGTTGATGATTACTCTCGATATACATGGGTACACATTGTTACTTACAAACATGAAGTGCAGGAAGTCTTCAAACGATTTTCCTCGAGGGCTTCAACCAACTTTGGTGTGAAGATCAAGCACATCAGAAGTGACAATGGAACCGAGTTCAAGAATTCCGGTCTTGATGCCTATCTTGATGAACTTGGTATTACTCATGAGTTGTCTGCTCCCTATACTCCTCAGCAAAATGGCGTCGTGGAGCGCAAGAACAGAACTCTTGTTGAGATGGCTTGCACTATGCTTGATGAATACAAAATGCCTCAGCGTTTTTGGATTGATGCAATTGATACTGCGTGCCACATCATCAACAGAGTATATCTTCACAAATTCTTCAAGAAGACGGCCTATGAACTCCTCACTGACAAGAAACCCAATGTGAGTTATTTCAAAGTCTTCGGTGCTAAATGTTGGATTAGAGATCCTCACCACAATTCTAAATTTGCACCGAAAGCACATGAAGGTTTTATGCTTGGTTACGGAAAGGACTCGCACACCTACAGAGTCTTCAACATTGTTCTTCACAAGATTGTTGACACTGTAGATGTGCGGTTCGATGAAACTAATGGCTCGCAAAGAGAGCACCTACCTTCTGTGTTAGATGAACCAGCACCTAAGGATTCCATCAAGTTCAAGGCAACTGAGGATGTCATTCCTACTGAAGAATCTGCTGAAGAATTCATTCCAGTTCATGAAGAATGTCGAGCTAATGCACCTGAAGAAAACGGTGCTGAAGAAAATGCTGATCAAATTCCTCAGCGACAACCAGCTCATCCTCGTGTTGCAAAAGAAGTGCAAGTGGAGAAGATCATCGATGACATTAGCGCACCAGGTCCTCTCACACGCTCAAAAGCTTCACATTTATCTAACTTTTGTGGGCACTATGCTTTTGTCTCTATCACAGAGCCCACTAAGGTAGATGAAGCATTTCTGGAGCCGGATTGGATTCAGGCTATGCAAGAAGAATTACATCAGTTCGAGCTTAACAATGTCTGGGAACTGGTCAATCGCCCAGATCCTCGCAAGCATAATATCATTGGCACAAAGTGGATCTACCGCAACAAGCAAGATGAAAATGGCCTTGTGGTGAGGAACAAGGCACGACTAGTATCTCAAGGCTACACACAGGTTGAAGGAATTGATTTCGATGAAACTTTTGCACCTGTTGCTAGACTTGAGGCTATTCGCATATTACTTGCTTATGCTAACCATCATGATATCATCTTATATCAAATGGATGTGAAAAGTGCATTCCTCAATGGTAAGCTTGAGGAAGAAGTATATGTTGCTCAACCCCCAAGTTTTGAAGATCCAAAGAATCCTGATAAAGTCTTCAGACTTAATAAGGCCCTCTATGGCCTCAAGCAAGCCCCTCGGGCGTGGTATGATACATTGAAGGAATTCTTCATGAAGAATGGCTTCACACCCAGTTCACTCGACCCTACTCTCTTTACTAAATCTTATGATGGTGAATTGTTTGTGTGCCAAATGTATGTTGATGATATTATCTTTGGCTGTACTGACCAACGTTATAGTGATGAATTTGCCTATATGATGAGTGAAGAATATCAAATGTCTATGATGGGAGAGTTGAAATTCTTCTTAGGTCTTCAAATTCGTCAGCAGCGCAATGGCATATTCATATCTCAGGAGAAATACCTCAAAGATGTACTGAGAAAATTCGGCATGCAAGATTGCAAAGGCGTCAAAATTCCTATGCCCACAAATGGCCATCTATGCACTGATGAAAATGGTATTGACTTCGATCACAAGGTATACCGCTCCATGATTGGTTCTTTATTGTACTTATGTGCATCTAGGCTAGATATAATGCTTAGTTTTTGCATGTGTGCCCGATTTCAAGCTGCACCAAAGGAATCACACCATAAGGCTGTGAAGCATATTCTTCGATATCTAGCTCACACACCAACACTAGGATTATGGTACCCCAAGGGCTCTGCTTTTGATCTCATTGGATATTCTGACTCTGACTATGCTGGTGATCGTGTGGACCGCAAGTCAACATCTGGCACTTGTCATTTCCTCGGACGATCTTTGGTCTGTTGGCCCTCGAAGAAACAGAATTGCATATCACTATCTACTGCTGAAGCTGAATACATTGCTGCTGGCTCTTGCTGTGCTCAACTGCTTTGGATGAAGCAAACCCTCAAGGACTATGGCATCAACGTGAAGAATGTGCCTCTCCTCTGCGACAATGAGAGTGCCATCAAGATTGCTCACAACCCAGTTCAGCACTCGAAGACAAAGCACATTCAAATTCGTCATCATTTTCTTCGTGATCATGTGTTGAAGGGCGACATCTCCATCGAGCACGTGAAGACTGAAGAACAACTAGCTGATATCTTCACTAAGCCCTTGGATGAGAAGAGATTTAGCAAGTTGCGGTGTGAGCTAAATATCTTAGAATCTTCGAATGTTCTTTGAAAAGGACACACATCCTAACACTTATGCAAAATTGATGACTTAGATGTGCAACACATGAAGAAACGTTTTTCTTTAATCAATGAAGAATAACATTCTAAGTGTGAAGAAATTAATGAAGAATTTGATTCTCAGAACCCTACGACAATTGTACGTGGTGTCTGAAATCATCATTCTTATACGGTGGGTCACGCCACCACAAAAGTTGAAAATCTTCAATTTGAGTTTTTCCTCACTTTTTGAAATTCTTCAGTTTTTCAAATTCTTCAACTTTGCAAAATCTTCACTGGATCCGTCGTTTTTCTTCATTGGCTATATATATATATATATATATATATATATATATATATATATATATATATATATATATATATATATATATATATATATATATATATATATATATATATATATATATATATATATGAGTTTATGTCCTCTACAACATTCACTTATAGCTATTTCTTCAAGTTGCTTTTTCTGCTAAGTGAATGTGATCGGACCCTTCCCCCTCTATGCTATACTCAACCCAATCTATTCACAAATTCTTCATGTGCATTCTATTTGAAACTCGTTCAAAGTCTTCACTGTGTCCTTGTCAGCTGAAGAAATTGCAAACGAAACTTTAAAACAAATCTTATCCAGATTTTCGGTTTTACCGCTCAAACCGTTCCGCATCCCACGATGCATTATTTTATTCACCCATGATCTTACACGATCTCAACTACACAGTACGTGGGTGACACATGTCGCGTGAAGGAGAAAGGGCAGGGGCATGTTTGTCCCAAAATCTTCGGGCGAACAGTTTTTCACCGTGACTATAAATACCCCTCTCCCCTTCCTTACTTCATTTACTCCGCTCGACCGCTGTCTCTCGCTCGAGCTCCTCAAACCCTAGCGCCGCCGCTACTCCATCGTTGCCGGTGAGGAAGAGCTTCGCTGCCTCGACCTCATCGCCGTCGTACTCGCGCCGGTTGTGGAAATCTTCACTTCGCCGCCGCCGTAGCTGTCTCCCTCTGCCAAGTTAGGGTGTGGGAGATCTAACCTGACGAACTTCATGCCTGTTCTTATTAGTTCGTCGTGTTCTTCACTTCGGGTAATTAAAAGTTACTTTTATTACTCTCTTTGATTCTCAAGCTTTCCTGAAAATCTTCAAAGGTGTTTATTCTTCAAATCTTCACACATATGAACACCTCACACATTGTATGTTCTTGATCCATTTCTCTAAGCAATCATTTTCTTCAAGATTCCTCAATTGTGTGGATCTTCGATCTGTACAACTCTGGAACCTAAAACAAAGAGCGCTTAGTGAAATTCCTCAAGGTTCATCTGGTCAAATTCCTCAAAACTTGTCTTTTCGAAAAAAACCTTCTGAGAACACATATGACCTCTCCAAATTCCTCGCACCTATACTCTATTCACATGTACTCATGTCAGCTGCTGAATCACTAGGTTCTCATCAACTTAACTCATTTGCAGCGTTCCTCGAAGAAAAATTGCATACTTCTTCAGAGTGTTCTATTGTCCAAATTCCTCATCCGAAGAATATGGCTGAAGGTAAGAGACCGCAGAAAGGAGGAAAGAAGCCTGAGGTCATGACTGCTTTGGAGATCCCTGATGACATTTATAAGGACTATTGCACACCTGATGAAGCCAAATTCGGCAAAGAAAACAAGAATCAGCGCAAAGTGCGCATATAGAGGATTGAACGGAGATGGGCAAGAGAATGGGGGGAGTACAGATATGTTACTCCAAAGTATATGAAGAAATTCGCCCTCAATCCTCCATGCCCAAGAGCTCCATTGGCACCTGGCCAAGTAGCTGATCCCACCAGTATCAAAAGTGGTGAGGACTTTCCTGAAGAATGGGCTAAGCGCCAAGCCAAATTGGCAAGACAAGCCAAGGAGGCTGTGAAGAAATTCAATGAGGATTCTGCCGCTGCTGCTGCAACTGAGGCCTCGGTCAAGCCGAGGAAATCCATGCCAAAGAAGCCTGCTCGTAAGCCAAGTGCTTCACCAACAGCGCCCTCACGGCCAAGTTCCTCAGCTATGCCCTCACGGCAAATTCCTCAGACTGCTACTGCTCCATCAAAGTCCTCAGCTCCTGTGCATCTGGCTACATGTCAAAGGACTATGGGTTTCTCGATTGCCTCTAGTGTCTCAGCAAGTTCCTCAGCTGCACCAATGTCCTCATCAGGCCCCACACTGTTGAAGACTAAAGCAACAGCTGGACGCGGTCCTCGACCAAGTCCAAGGAAGAAACAGGTCGCATTCCATGTGCCTTCTGATGATGAACTTGCAGAAATCATCAAAGACAGACAGGTGAAGGCCGCTAGAGCCAAAGGCACATCTGTGCCACTGCTTTTGGATCCGAGGAAGATCCTCGATTACATTGATCTCTGGCACAAAGATCCAAACACCCCAATGCCTGATCTTCCTCTGACTCCTGGTCAAAGTCACATGCTGACCCATTTCATCACTCAAGAGAAATGGAAATTTGAAAAGGCAAGAGAGATCAAGAAAGCTCAATACAGAAAGGAGAAGCTCCTGAAGAAAAATGTTGTTAGAATGACACCTGAGGAACTTCTCCAAGCTCAGTCAGAAATTCAAGCCCTCAGCAAAGACTTTGATGACTACTATGCTGATTGGCAAGGAGCCAAAGTGAGATTCGTCGATCTGACGAAGAAATTCACGAATGTTGCAGCCCCATCGCAACAAGAAAATCTTCAGGCTGCAGACTCTGCTCAGCCTGCTGAAGAACATGCCAGCACCGCTGATGACTTTCAGCCTGCTGAAGAAAATACAAGTTCCAGGGCTGATGACTCCATTCCAGCCGCTGAAGAAATTGCCAGGGCATCCACTAGTGGTGCGCCTGAAGAAACTGAAGAGATCAGGGCAACTGTATCAGTTGTGCCTGAAGAAAATGAACCAGATTCCTCAGCTCCTCTCGCGCCTACACCAACTCCAATTCTTCCATCCGCCTATGAGGTGAAGAAGACCAAGGCCGCAGAGCGAGCTGCAGTGAAGAAAAGGAAGGCATCAGCTGCGTCAAATTCTTTGGCTGCGAAGAAAATGAAGCCAATGACCAACTCATTTGAAAATCCAATTGATGCTGTTCCAATTTCCTCCATGTCATCAAAGGAAATTATTCCTTTTGGAGAAGACTATAAGATCCCAAGCGGATCTGATGAAGAAAATCATTTTGCTGCTTCGTCAGAGCAGATTGATGAAGAAATTGAAGTGGACGCAATCCCTTCAACGACAGTCATTTCCTCACCTATGCCTCAGTTCACAGCTGAAGAGGCTGGTGTTGAGGAAATTGAAGATGAAGATGTGGATATTGGATGCACCACACCTGTGATGAACGATGACTTTTGGGAAAGTTAGCATCCCAATACTCCTCTCTTCACTCCTATCCAACAGATTCCTCAGTCCCCGGCAACAACAGTTCAAATGGGCTCTGAAGAAACTCAACCCACTCCCTCTGTTCATGAAGAAATTCCAGCCGCTAGTGCTGACGAACCTGCTGCTGCTGATCCTCAGATTGCACAAGAAGAGGAACCAGAAATTCCTCAGCCTGAAGAACCTGAGCTCGCGATTCCTGAGATGGTACTGCAAATCACTGACATCCCTCTGCCAAAGCTGAAGAATCCGTTCTCAAGCAAACAGAAGTTTAAGGCTGAAGACTTCTTTTCCGAGCATGTATTCTTCAATGACTACAACCCCTATGACTCTGCTCGCATAAGGAAAAGGCGTTTCTGGACTGCTAGTCAAGCCAATTTCTATTCCTCAGTGACGTTTGACAAAGACAAAATCTTCGATCATGAGCATATTCCTCACGTGGATATGGAATCTCTGCCATGCTTCGAGTCAGTCCTCAGTGTTATTCACGATGCAGGATTACTGAATTTCTGCACTGACATTTGCGATTGGAATGAAGAACTCATTCTTCAGTTCTACGCCACACTGCATATCACTGGAGACGCTGAAGATGTCAATTCATGGGTGTTGGATTGGATGACCGAAAACACTCACTACAAGGCACCGGCAACTGAATTGCTTCGTGTCCTTCCTCTCGATCCTCCCCATGACAGTGCACGTTGCATTTACAATGACCCTGAACTGACAAATCACTATATGCAAGTGCTTATGAAGCCTTTGAAGCCAGGGCAGGCCCCACGAACCAAATTCCTCGTCAAGGAATTACTCTATGTGCCAAGGACTGTCTATCGCATTCTGACGAAGACAATGAGTCCTATCAAAGGCCATGACTCAAATGATGAAGAAGTCGTTGGCATCATGAAGAATATGCTTTTCAACATCATTCATGGCGTTCCTGTCAACTTCCATGATTTCTTCATGAGGACTCTGGCAAATGTTGCTATGTCACCATTCGAGTTGAAGCCCTATGCGCCTTGGATTTTGAGATTCATAAGGGCAAGATCTTCACTGAATTACAAAGCTGACACTCTGAACCATGGTAGCTACTTGCCTCCCATTGAAGTCCTCAAACGACCAGTTTCATCATCTGATGATAAAGGCAAGGCAGCTGCTGTGATCGATGAAGGCATTCGTCCATTGGATGGTCAATTTCGCCTGGCTACATCTTACTCTACCAATGACGACTCTGCCACACATGACACTGCCGCAAATACCTCAGCTAAGCAAAATCCTCAAGCCACAGCACCCAGGGTGATGACTGATCGTGAGTTACTCCTCAGTCTTCATCAGAAGGTTGATCGCAATCACAAATGGGTCAAGTGTCAGTTTGGTGCAATTCTTCACAACATGACCTCAACACATAATGCAGTGAAGAAGAACCATTACTACCTTCATGAAACCCTCAACCGCACCTGGGCTGTCCTTACTCATGTATATAGCGCTGAAGAACTGAAGACTATGGGTCTCAAAGAAGAATTTGACTGGTCTGCTCCTCCTCCGAAGAAATTCAAGAGGGTCAAAGTTCCTCCACTGGTGGCCAGCTCTTATTCTTCATCGCGTGACACTGATGAGTATGAAGATTTGGACGACACTGCGGCAGGCCCTGCTACAGCGAACAACCCCGACAACGTTGGCGCTCCTTCATCAACTTGAAATTCTTCAGGGGCGTTAGTCCTCAGTTTCAATCCTTTTGGTCATTTGATGACAAAGGGGGAGAAATCTGATTTAGTCTTCAAGCGGGTCTATATAAAGGGCGTTTGTTTTAAGTTACAACTCTCGTTCTTCTGAAACTTTTATTTGGATCGAGTTGTAATCTTAAACCCGATGGTGCTCTGATACTTTTGGATGGTGCTCTGATACTTTTGATGCACTATGCTCCGATACTTTTGATGCTTTCGGCATGCTTATTCCTCGTTAATGACATTGCACGCATGCTGAACTTCATCAGGCACCATATTTCATCATGCATTTCAAATTCTTCATATTATATATCAAATGCGTGTATGAATTACAAGATATAGGGGGAGATCTCCATGATTCAACTCTTCAAATGTGCATTGCCTCAAAAGCAAATTCCTCACTATGCACATCTTCAGGGGGAGTTCTTCTATATCTTGCAATCAAATTCCTCAATATCAGTATTTACACTTCATATATTTATCCCCGTTGAAAACTTAACCTATATTGTCATCAATCACCAAAAAGGGGGAGATTGTAAGTGCATCTAGTGCCCCTTAGTGATTTTGGTGCATTGAAGACTTATAGGTTAAGAGACTGATGCGTTTGTGAGTGTACACAGGTCTATAAGTCTATGAGGAGTTTGATATTTACAGAGAAAGTCGACCCCTAAAAATGAAGTTCTTCGACTGAAGACCTTGATATTCTGAAGACTTTCTGAAGACTTTGAAAGTGAAGAAATTGGTGTGACCTTGAAGACTTGATATTCATTTGTGAAACTTGAAGCGTGAAGACTTTTGTTTTCGTAGTTTCATTTTCTCTTTCTTGAGTCATAGAAAACACCGTACTGTTAAAGGGGGTCGAGGAAATACTAAGGAAAAATTTCCATGTGATGCTCAACTCAAAATCCTACACCTACCAATCCCTTCGAGTGAAGCCATTGGAAATCTCATACAGTTCAGTCAATCTCTTCAGTGACAGAGACGCAGTTCTTCTGGTCACTGAGGACTTTGCTCTGACTGAGGAGTTAGGAATTCGCCAGTGCGAATTGCCTACACAGTGAGGAACATGATAGCCCTGAGGAATTTGAAAGTCAAATTTCCGACCGTTGCTGTGCTGCGTGCCGGCCGTCCCAAAATATCTTATCCACCTAACGGTCATATCATTGAAGGGCATTTATGTCTTATCATGTCGGGCTGCTCCCTAGGCTATAAATAGCTGCCCCCTACAACCACTAGTTGGTTGGCTACTCCGAGAGAACTTGACACTTGTCATTTGAGAGCAACCCATCCTCCGAGGACTTTGAGCGAAAATCATCAAGTGAGGAAAACCCAAAACCAAACCCCTACAAACCCAAAGTGATTGAGCATCACTGAAGAAATTGATCCTGCGTGGATCCGACGCTTGTTACCTTTGAAGACTGTGCTTCTTCCAGACGGTTAGGCGTCACGGTCTAGAGCATCCAAGAGGAATTGTGGATCGCCGAGTGACCAAGTCTGTGAAGGTTTGGAAGTCGCCTGAAGACTTACCACGAGTGATTGGACGAGGTCTGCGTGGCCTTAGTTCAAGGAGAATATGGTGAGGACTAGGTGTCCTGAGCTGCGGCTCAGCGACTGGGTGTCCGGGACTGCGTGTCCTCGAGTTTAAATACTCAGCCGCTCCAACCTGACGTACAACTGAGACAGTAGTTGGAACTGGTCTACCAAATCATTGTCATCACCAACTAACTGGTTCTATTTCCTCAACCCTTTCATTTCCTCATTACTGTGTTGAATGTTTGTTCATATCTGTGTTTGAAGACTTTGACTGAAGACTTTCTCAATTTCCTCAGTTCAATTTCTTCAGTCTGTTTGTCTTTATCTTGTGTTATCCTGTGATTACACTTTTTGTACTCTGTGCTAGTCTTCATTTCATCATGATGACCATGCTTGTATTCTGTTCCGCTTACTTCTGAGTACTTATTCCGCTGCTAGTAGTTCTTCAGTAAGGAATTTCCTCACCGGCAAATTCCTCAGTGAAGAATTCATAAAAATCGCCTATTCACCCCCCTCTAGTCGATATAACGCACTTTCATCAATTTGTCCTCCATGGCTGTGGCTGTTCTATCCCCATGCTTGAGATATGGTATGAGATGTTTCCGACGGCGGCCATTGGCCTTCATATGAAAGTATCTGGAGTTGGCATCCCCTTCCCTAAGATCCCGGATCCTGGCTCTCTGCCGCAGCCAGACCTGCTCGAGCGACACAAACGCCAGGCACTTTCCCTTCAGAAAGGCACGCATCTTCTTTTCCTCGCTGGAGAGAGGGCGTCTTTCTTGCGCATTATCAAGGCGTAAAATCACCTCGCTGGCCACCAGAAACTGAAGCCTAAGATGGCTCATGCTCCTCTGGCCCCAACTGCGTAGGGCTTTAGCAGTGCGATGAAGCTTAATGTTGAATATTTTCATGGGGTCACTCCCCGCAACCTCTTGAGTCCAAGCGTCCTTCACCACATCCATAAAGCCCGACAGCTTGCACCAATAATTCTCAAAGCGAAACCGGAAAGCCCTCGGTCTTGTGGACGAACAAGTGAGAAGCAGAGGAGTGTGATCTGAGATATTGGAGCTAAGCGGAAGCAAATCACTGATGGGGTACAGGTCCTCCCATGCATTGTTGAAGAGCACACGATCCAGTCTTGCCAAGATAGCGTGCTCCTGTTGATTGCACCATGAGAAGTGACGCCCAATCAAGGGCATGTCGTGGAGCCCCAACCTGTTGATCGTGTGCCGGAACTTGTTCATCAGCCTCCTGTTCCCTCTCCCAGAGCTGCGCTCATCTGGATTGCACACAATGTTAAAATCGCCATTCAGGATCCACGGCAGGCTCACATGGTCTCCAAACTGCACAATTGCCTCGACGAATCTTGCTTTGTCTGTGTCTTCTTGCGGCCCATACACTGAAGAAACCATCCACTCTTTGCCCTCTGCCAGAGAAAGAACTTGTGCCGATATCATGAACTCATCTTTCTGGACGTTAGTCACCCGCAGCATATCAGACTTCCAAGCCAACAAGATGCCACCTCGTGTTCCTTCAACCGGCAGGAAATCAAAACTATCGAAGGCAGACCCCAGCGTTTGACGAACCACAACGTCATTCACCAGTGCCAACTTGGACTCTTGAAAGCAAACTAGGGATACATTGAGAGATTGCACGAAAAGCCTAACGGCGCTCCTCCGAGCAGGGTTATTGAGCCCCCTTACATTCCATACCAGTACGTCTAAAGACATAGTCATGATGATTAATGCAAAACCACCGAGAATACAATGGTGCTTTAAGCGTCACAAGGCTCGACCATCTCCGGCAGGGAGAAGGCATCAAAGCCCGCCTGTGGAGGCTCGTCGAAGTCGATCTCCCCGGGAACGAAGATGTGGTGTGGCGCAAGCGGCTTGTCGAACAGCTTAAGGTACTCGTCCAGGGCTTTAGAGGAGACCTGTTCTTCAGCCTGGATCACCCCCATCCTCTTCAAAAGCACCGATTGCGCCCGCTGGACTGGGCCTGTGTTGTGGCCGGATGCATTTTTGCACAACCTTGCGCTCCTCCTAGGCGTGAAATTGGGCGGGACGGCCTTCCTGCTCCTCACGGGGGCCGACGCCGCCGGCCTGGGACCGAGGATGGACGGTGCCGGGGAAGCAACCAGTCCGAGCCTCAGAGTCGCCGAAGCCGTCAAAGGCCCTGCATTGTACCTGCTCCATCCCCGGTCAATGCCAGCGGCAGCAGCATGTGCTGGGGCAGAGGAACGGCGAAGGGCGTCTGAATTGGGCTAGCGCTGTTGCTACGAGCCGGCGATACCCGCATGGATAATCCCACCTCCTGGAGCAGTTTGGTGCTATCCTCTTGATTAGCTTGAGGGTGCCCCCGGCTTCCCTGGTCCTCTACCTCGTCCACCCCGGCCTGGCCAAATGAATCATCCCCATCTCCTCCAAAATGCCCTTCCCCGCCAGCCTCTGTGCCACCGGGCTGAAGGACAACCTTCGATGCGGCGGCGTGCCCCAGAGCGCGCCGTTCCGAGTGGGTGGTGTACTTCCAAACGCCCTGGATCCAACCGCAGTGGGAGCCTCGGAGTAGAGCAGCATAGGCGTGTCCCCCAGGGCCCCCGAGCCAACGGCAGTTGATGCTAGCGAACCACAGGTGTGCTCCTCTGGCTGGGGCGACCCGACGATGGGACTCCTAGCCGCATTCCCAGCCGGCAAGCCGGCATGCCCACGGGTTGCTGCCGCCGGTGAGGACGACGAGCCTGACCTCCTAGAGACCACCATCGGCGTTGAACGCGCCGCCTGAACCGAAGCTTCCAGTGGATGCGCAGGCCCCAGAGCAAGAAAACGCGCGAGGACCGCCATGCCACTCGCCGGCGGCAGGACACCCATGACCCTGCGGCCACCACCCCAATCACCTGCCATGCCATAAGGAATGGACTGAAACTTGAATCCAAATGATAAGTGCCACACGTGTGACACAAAGCACTCCGTCCCTGTTTGCCATTCAAAAACAAAGTTATCATACTCACTTTACTAAACTTGTCATAAAAAATGTTTGAAGTTGTCATATGTTCGTAGCACACGTGTAGTTTTTATCAAGTTACCAGGGTCCAATTCTGCGCCGCCGTGCGCATGTCAATTTTTTTTTTTTTTGAGCTAATGCGCCCGTCATCTGGACACCAGAGTCAACACGTCAATGCAACACCGTAATTTTCTATGCTGCCGTACGTGAGGCAGCCAGTAACCAAGTAAGAAATGAAGACCATTAGTCCATCAGTTTCTACTTGAAAAAAAAGCTTAATCAAACTGCTGCCGCAGCAGCAGCGACACGCCAAAACCTTGCGTCAAATCCTTGAGCCGACCGAACACTATAAATTACCGCGAAAACGTTAGTGGCAGCATTGCATCCACAGCTCATTCCTGATCAAAGTTTAATCATCTTGTAGCAAGCACGTACAGTACAACTGATTACACACTCTGGTCTCTACACTCAACTCACCTCATCATGCTCAGCCTTTACCCGAGGCTCTCGGCGAGCTCCCGCTACAGCGACGCCGACGCCGACGCCGACGGCAACGACGACGTCGCCAGGTACCGCGCCTTCTACGGCATCGCCGTCGCCTGCGTGGCCATCCTCCTCTTCTGCGTGCTCACCGCCACCGTCGGTCCCTGGAAGGCCGGCGCCTTCGCGGCCGCGGTGGCGTCGCTGCTGGTCGTCCTCGGCTGCTTCGCGCCCAGGACATCATGGGTTCGCCGCCGGACGGGGAGGCCAGTGAGTCCCGTGCTTGCTCTCACGGCTACGTCAGGCGGGAGGCCGCGAGCACCTGGCCGGTGCGCGCGCGCGCACGTGGTGGACGCGCCGCCTGCGTTCGCGTACGTGTGCCCGCTGGAGGCAGGCGACAGCGATGGCGAGCTGACGGCCCCAAGCTGCGTGATGTGCCCGGTCTGCCTGGAGGACATCCACGGCGGCGAGATGGTGCGGCAGCTGCCGGCGTGCAGACACCTCTTCCACGTGGAGTGCATAGACATGTGGCTGGACTCGCACAGGACGTGCCCAATGTGCCGGTGTGTGATCTCGCCGCCGCCACCGCCGATGACAGCGAAAGCCTCGGAGCTGGAAGAGGCGCCTCAGTCGTCGGATGAGGTGTTGCCACCGGTGTAGTTATTTTTTTGCTCTAACACATGCACGTACAAGTTGAGCTGAGTGTATATGTAATTTAGCTATATGTAAGTTGCCCGAAAATTGAATTTGAGTCAGCCGATTTTTCTGCCAGTTGATTGCTGCTCTAAGATTTGTGCTATTTTTATTCCTTTTACTTTGAGAATCTGCTATCTTTTTTTTTCATGTTGTGTGGTGACCTGTTTTAGGAAAACCCTATTTGCCGCTCTCTGCGCAAAGAGTCGGGGTTCCGCACAGGGCTTTCGATCGAGCACTCGCTGGTGGGCCGGCTGGGCCGGCATGTTAAGCGTTCCAACTATACCGGTTTTGGGGACATGTTTCTGGCCGTTTCTTTTTTAGTTTTGGGAACCTGCTAGAAGGTTCCTGAACCAGCTTATTCTTTTTATATATTTTGTTTGTTATTTTTCTTTCCTTTTTCGTTTTTTCTCATTCTTTTTCTGTTATTTTTTCTATCTTCTTGCTCTTTTCTTTACGATTCTTTTTCTATATTCAACGGCTGTTTCAGAATTAAAAATTATTTTTTTTCAGATTTTGTTTGTTTTTTCAGAAAATGTTCCTATTTTCAAGTTTTTTTTTCAGAAATTTCATAAAAGTCTACACTTCAAAAATTCTTTGCTTATTTTCAAAAAATGTTCAAAATTTCAAAAAGTGTTCATCTTTTTAAGTTTTGTTCAAAACTAAAAAATGTTTGGATTAACAAATATGTTACCATTTTCAAAATTTGTTGAAAATTCAAACATATTGATGATTTAAAATTTGTTCACAAATACAAAAAGTGTTCGAGTTTTAAATTTTGTTCATGTATTAGAAAATGCTCAGGATTTTTTTAAAAAAAATCCCATTTACGAAAAGTGTTCCAAAAAATTAAAAAATTTCCCGTTTCAAATTTCTTCGCAATTTAGAAATGTTTCACGTTTTTATTTCTGCTCACGTATTCAAAAAAAATTGTAGCTTCAGAAAATGTTTCTGTTTTATAAATTTGTTCAGAAATTCAATAAATGTTCATTTTTCAAAATTTGTTCACAAATTAAGATGTGTTTGGGAATTTCAGAAAAAATTCCAGTTCCGAAATTTGTTGAGAAACTCAGAAAATGTTTCTGTGTTTTTATTTTTGGTCACAATTCAAAAGATGTCCGTGATATTTTAAAAATGTTTGCCTTTCAAAACAGGTTCATAAGTTCAAAAAAATAATCCTGTTTTCAATTTTTTTCACAAGTTCAAAAAAAGTTTCCATTTGCAAGTTTTTGTTCACAAATAGAAAAAATCTTTGGGATTTTCAAATTGTACTCAGGTTCAAAATTTTGTTCTTCATTTCAAAAGTTGTACCTGTTGTCAAAATTTGTTTTCCAATTCTAAAATATCAGCGTTTTCCAAAAATGTTCTGTAATTTGAAAATTTGTTCGCCTTATACAGAAAATGTTTCCATTTTTAATTTTTGTTCACGTGTACAAATAATCACAAGGTTTTTGAAATTATTCTCATATTCAAAAATTTGCTCTGCATTTCAAAAGTTGTACCATTTTCAAATTTTGTTCACCATTTAAAAAGATGTTTGTGTTTTCAAAGTATATTCTGGAATTTGGAAATTTATTCTTTTTATACAAAAAAACTTCGAAAATTGCAGAACTGTTTGTGTTATAGAAAAGTGTTCGGATTTTCAAAAGATGTACAAATTTTCACGTTTTTTTTACAAATTAAACAATGTTCAGGAATTTAAAATGCATTTGCAGTTTCAAAAGATGTTCAGAAATTTCAAATTTGGTTCGTGTTTGTCAAAAAGTATTCATATTTTCAAAAAAAATGTTAACAGTTTTTAAGTAATGCTCAATTTACGCCGCGGTCTTTAGTTCATTTGACTTCGCGCCATATATATGTCACAAAGTCCTGGTAGGTGTGGTAGAATGCGTCAAATAGGTTTTTTTAGGTGAAAATGCATCAAATAGGTGCTCCCCCTATTTTAGGCTGTGACTAATCTCTATGTTGGATGGCTCAATACCTTAATGGGCTAAGGCCCATTGATTGGGCAACCAAGATAGCCCTATCTAGCCCATCTGAAAACCCAGCTATCCTGGAGCAACTAGCTGAGAAGTACTCGTTGCGGGGCTTCGGCAAGGGTCACTTTTGATAGCCACCGCCACATATCACGTGCTAAGCGCTCCCCCCCCCGGAATTTTGTTTATTTATTTTTTCTATACGCGTTTTTTGGGTTAAGATGATTTTTTTTCCTTTTTCTGGCTTTTTGGTTGGTTTTCCCTAGGTTCATGGACAAAAAACATTTTTTGTGTGAAAAAACTTGTTTTTTTCGCTGAGGCATGGATTTAGTTCTCGTGGAGGCACAAATTTACTCCTGCGAGAGGCACAGCTGTGCCTCTCAGAAATGGGAACAAAGTGTTCTATTTTTTTTTTCTTCCGCAGGAGGCATAGATGTGCCTCTAGAAAAAAACTCTTTTTATTTTGCTTCCGTGAGGCACATATTTGCTTCCGTGAGTTGTGCCTCTCGGAAAAGTGAAAAAAACGCGTTGTTTTGAGAGGCACATATTTACTTCTCGTGGGGGCACAGTTGTGCCTCTCGGAAAAGTAAAATGACACGTTTTCTATTTTTTTTCGCGAGAGACGGGAATTTACTTCTCGTGGACGTACAGATTTGCTTCCGCGCTCAAAAAGGAAAAATAAACATGTTTTCTTTTTCTTTTTTTGTGAGAGACACATATTTGCTTCTTATGGAGGCACTGATTTGCTTTTGCGAGAGGCACCACTTTGGAAAAGGAAAAAAAACATGCTTCTGGTTCGGGATTTTTTTTGTCTGATTATTTTCATGAGAAAACAAGTTTATTGAAACCTATCAACATGGGATTTAGTTTCAAATATCTCGACACAAGGAGTCCAAAGATGAAAACAATTTGGGATTTAGACACACGGTTTAAAAGATAAAATATTTTAAGTTACCAAATCTACGTAAAAAGAAAAACTCCTCGGTTACAACATGTGGCGCACATGCAGGAGTGACATTTCAAAGAGAATTCCTTAATTAGTAGTGATTTCGCAACCATTCCCTCTCTCCTTTGCCTTTACTATTTTCAGTATTTTTTCCTATGTTTTTTTTGAATGTTCGGCGAGTGTAAATGTATTCATGCAAGTGCTATACAATAAGCGAAATCACTAATTGAAGAGTACTCATTGAAAAAATCACTCCCACCTAGTGGCGGACCCAGGAATGAGCCAGGCCCCAGGCGAACTAGGCCAAGGCCCAGGCAGGCTTCGTTGGCTGTAGCATTTACCGTAGCTACATTGCTACAGTATACGAAGGAGATGGGCCTCACGCCCCAGGCCGCCGCCCCTTCTGCATGGGGCCTGAATCCGCCCATGCTCCCACCATCCCAGGTTGCGACAAGTGGCGCGCTGCATGTCCGTCACTTGTCGCAACCTGGGAGTTTTTCCTTTTTCGTAGATCCGTTTATTAAAAACGTTTCATCTCTTAAACCGTGTGTCCAAATCTCGAACCGTTTTCACCATTGGATTCCTCGCGTCGAGACGAACTCTTTTTTCACGAAAAAACCGGACAAAAAAAATCGAAATGGGAGTACGAGTTTTTTTCCTTTCAGAAAGAGACACGTCCGTGCCTCTCGCGAAATCATAACCTTGGCTCGCGGAAGCAAAACCGTGCCTCTCGCGGAAGAAAAAAAAGAGAAAAAGTGCTTTTTTATTTTCGAGAGGCACGGCCGTGCCTCTCACGGAAGGAAAAAAACAGAAAACACATTATTTTTTCCATTTCCGAGAAAGGCACGGTCGTGCCTCTCACAGAAGTAAAACCGTGCCTCTTGCGAAAGAAAAAAACAGAAAATGCGTTTTTTCATCATTTTCAAGAGGAACGGCCGTGACTCTTGCAAAAGCACAACCATGCCTCTCGTGGAAGCAAAACCGTGACTCTTGCGAAAAAAAATGAAAACACATTTTTTTCCTTCTCCGAGAGGCACAACCGTGACTGCCATGAAAGCAAAACCGTGCCTCTCGCGGAAACAAAACCGTGACTCTCCCGAAAGAAAAAAAAACGCATTCTTTTGCGCAAATTTTTTTGGGTCCAAATGTTAAGGAAGACCGGTGAAAAACCGAAACGTCGAAAAAACCCCAAAAAACCCGTTTAAAAAGCCGAGAACGCGTGCGGAAAAATAAAAAAAGACCAAATCAGGAGAGAGCGCCCAGAGCAGGACACGTGGCGGGCGGCTGAGAGTGCGCCAAGTGGCACTGATCGTTGTGAGGCTCCTTGAGGCTCCTGAAGGAGCGCTCGTTAACTAGTTGCTCCCAAAGCTGGCCGGGCCAAATTAAAGAAAATAACATGTGGGTTGTTGTTTGAAGGGCCACGGCCCATTGAGCCTTGCTGTAGTTCCGCTTGAAACAATAAGTGTGTAACTACATTAGAGTGTGAAAATTGTACTCTCTTAAAGAAATGTAAGACTTTTTAGATCACTTTTTATATATTATAAAAAGTGCAATTTTAGTGCAACTTTTATATTTTATATTTATATTTTCTTTCTTCTTAAAGGGTAATGCCAATGTCACTATTTCATTCTTACTTAGAAAATAACATTATTTTGATTTTATTTCAGATTTCATTTTTTTTGTTCTTCATGAGTAACACCAACTCCACTAATTCATTTTCTTCTAACAAAACTTCCTTCTCATAAAGATCCACTATTCTATGATTGTTCTGGCATGTTATAAAAAAGCGCCATTTCTTTGTAAATTGTGTGCAGATCTTGTCATAATGTTTAGTTTTTTATTCTGTTTCTTCTTAAAGGGTAATACTCTTGCCGGTAATTCATTCTTTGTTAGATAATTTTATTATTTTGATTTTGTTTTAGTTTTTATTCATGTTCCTTCTTCGTAATGGGTAATACCAACCCCACTAACTAATTCATTCTTAGGGCACTTCTAATTGCAATTTTTTTGTTATTATATGCTTATTCTTGGATATTAGAAAACAATGTAATTTCTGTGTAAATTCTATGCCAATTTCGTCATTATATTTTTAAAGGGCAACACCAGTACGCTATTCATTTTTCCATATAAAACTTCATTATTTTGATTTTATTTTAGTTTTGAGTTTATTTTCTTTCTTCTTAAATGGTAATAACATTATCACTAATTGAAAACCTAGCTCGTCATTCACGAATGACCGGTTCCAGAACCATTCAATTCTTTTTCTGACCCACAGCCGCCAAGTCGCTCCTCCTCCTCCAAGAAAGAAAGCTAGGGTTTCTGCCTCTCGCCGGCGCTGCCGCAGGTCCGCCTCGTCTCCGGTGGCCCTAGGGCCATGGGGGTGCGGTGGATCCTGCCAAGGGCCGGCGGGAGGGCTCCGTTTTCAGTCGTTTTTTCCTATCTTGTTAGGGTTTGTGTCATGCTTAGGAAGGCGAGACGGCGGTGGCTCCTTGAAGATGGAATAAAGGCCTCCCCGCCTAGCCCCCGTTCTGGCAGTGCATCTAGCATCGTTGGTGGGCGTGTGGAGGTGTGTCTCCGGCGGATCCATCTTTGGTGGATTTGCTCGGATCTCGTCGTTGTTCGTCTACGTTCGTGTGTCTTCGGGTTGAATCCTTCCAACCTACGTTATTCTTCATCGGCGGCGGTTGCTGATAACCCACAAGTGTAGGGATCGCAACAGCTTTCGAGGGTAAAGTATTCAACCCAAATTTATTGATTCGACACAAGGGGAGCCAAAGAATATTCTTGAGTATTAGAAGTTGAGTTGTCAATTCAACCACACCTGGATAACTTAGTATCTGCAGCAAAATATTTAGTAGCAAAAGTGGTATGATCATAAAGGTAACGGTAGCAAAAGTAAAGATAATTGTTTTTTTGTAGTAGTTGTAATAGTAGCAACGGAAAAGTAAATAGGCGAAGAACAATATGTGAAAAGCTCGTAGGCAATGGATCAGTGATGGATAATTATGCCAGATGCGATTCCTCATGTAATAGCTATAACATAGGGTGACACAGAACTAGCTCCAGTTCATCAATGTAATGTAGGCATGTTTTCCGTAAATAGTCATACGTGCTTATGGAAAAAAACTTGCATGACATCTTTTGTCCTACCCTCCCATGGCAGCAGGGTCCTAGCGGAAACTAAGGGATATTAAGGCCTCCTTTTAATAGAGAACCGGAACAAAGCATTAGCACATAGTGAATACATGAACTCCTCAAACTACGGTCATCACCGAGAAGTATCCCGATTATTGTCACTTCGGGATTGTCGGATCATAACACATCATAGGTGACTATAGACTTGCAAGATAGGATCAAGAACACACATATATTCATGAAAACATAATAGGTTCAGATCTGAAATCATGGCACTCGGGCCCTAGTGACAAGCATTAAGCATAGCAAAGTCATAGCAACATCAATCTCAGAACATAGTTGATACTAGGGATCAAAACCTAACAAAACTAACTTGATTACATGGTAAATCTCATCCAGCCCATCACCGTCCAGCAAGCCTACGATGGAATTACTCACGCACGGCGGTGAGCATCATGAAATTGGTGATGGAGGATGGTTGATGATGACGACGGCGACGAATCCCCCTCTCCGGAGCCCCGAACGGACTCCAGATTAGCCCTCCCGAGAGAGATTAGGGCTTGGCGGCGGCTCCGTATCGTAAAACGCAATGAAACTTTCTCCCTGATTTTTTTCTCCCCGAACGTTAATATATGGAGTTGGAGTTGAGGTCGGTGGAGGTTCAGGGGGCCCACGAGATAGGGGGGCGCGCCCTACAGGGGGGGGGGCGCCCGCCTATCTCGTGGACAGGCCCTGGGCCCCTGGTGTATTTCTTTCGCCCAGAAATTCTTATTAATTCCAGAAAGTGCCTCCGTAGATTTTTAGGACATTCCGAGAACTTTTCTTTTCTACACATAAAACAACATCATGGCAGTTCTGCTGAAAACACTGTCAGTCCGGGTTAGTTTCATTCAAATCATGCAAGTTAGAGTCCAAAACAAGGGCAAAAGTGTTTGGAAAAGTAGATACGTTGGAGACGTATCAACTCCCCCAAGCTTAAACCTTTGCTTGTCCTCAAGCAATTCAGTTGATAAACTGAAAGTGATAAAGAAAAACTTTTACAAACTCTATTTGCTCTTGTTGTTGTAAACATGAAAAGCCATCATTCAAGTTTCAACAGATATTATGAACTAACCATACTCACAATAACACTTTGGTCTCACAATTACTCATATCAATAGCATAATCAGCTAGCGAGCCATAATAATAAAACTCAGATGACAACACTTTCTCAAAATAATCATAACATGATATAACAAAATGGTATCTCGCTAGCCCTTTCTGAGACCGCAAAACATAAATGCAGAGCACCTTTAAAGATCAAGGACTGACTAAACATTGTAATTCATGGTAAAAGAGATCCAGTCAAGTCATACCCAATATAAACCAATAGTAATGAATGCAAATGACAATGTGCTCTCCAGCGGGTGCTTATTAATAAGAAGGGTGATGACTCAACATAAAAGTAAATAGATAGGCCCTTCGCAGAGGGAAGCAGGGATTTGTAGAGGTACCAGAGCTCGATTTTAAAATAGAGATTGAATAACATTTTGAGCGGCATACTTTCACTATCAACGCAACAACTATGAGATGGCTGTATCTTCCATACTACATGCATTATAGGCAGTTCCCAAATAGAATGGTAAAGGTTTATACTCCCCCAACCACCAACAAGCATCAATCCATGACTTGCTCGAAACAACGAGTGCCTCCAACTAACAACAGCCCTGGGGGAGTTTTGTTTAACTATTTTGATTTGCTTTGATCTTTTTGGATCATGGGACTGGGCATCCCGATTACCGACCCTTTCTCGTGAATGAGGAGCGGAGTCCACTCCTCGTGAGAATAACCCACCTAGCATGGAAGATATAGGCAGCCCTAGTTGTAACATGAGCTGCTCGAGCATACAAAACAGAATTTCATTTGAAGGTTATTTGGAGTTTGGCACATACAAATTTACTTGGAACGGCAGGTAAATACCGCATATAGGAAGGTATAGTGGACTCATATGGAACAACTTTGGGGCTTATGGAGTTTGGATGCACAAGCAGTATTCCCGCTTAGTACAGATGAAGGCTAGCAAAAGACTGGAAAGCGACCAACTGAGAGAGCGACAACAGTCATAAACATGCATTAAAATTAATTCACACCGAGTACAAGCATGAGTAGGATATAATCCACCATGAACATAAATATCATGAAGGCTATGTTGATTTGATTCAACTACATGTGTGAACATGTGTTGGGGAACGTAGTAATTTCAAAAAAATTCCTACGCATACGCAAGATCATGGTGATGGCATAGCAACGAGAGGGGAGAGTGTTGTCCACGTACCCTCGTAGACCGTAAGCGGAAGCGTTAGCACAACGCGGTTGATGTAGTCGCACGTCTTCACGATCCGACCGATCCAAGCACCGAACGTACGGCACCTCCGAGTTCAGCACACGTTCAGCTCGATGACGATCCCCGGGCTCCGATCCAGCAAAGCTTCAGGGATGAGTTCCGTCAGCACGACGGCGTGGTGACGATGATGATGTTCTACCGGCGCAGGGCTTCGCCTAAACTCCGCGACGATATGACCGAGGTGGAATATGGTGGAGGGGGGCACCGCACACGGCTAAGGAACGATCCGTAGATCAACTTGTGTCTCTATGGGTGCCCCCTCGCTCCCGTATATAAAGAAGCCAGGTGGGAGGAGGCGGCCGGCCAAGGAGGGCGCGCCAAGGGGGGAGTCCTACTCCCACCGGGAGTAGGACTCCCTTCTTTCCTAGTTGGAGTAGGAGAAGGGGGAAGGAGGAGGAAGAGGGGAAGGAAGGGGGGGCGCCGCCCCCCTTTCCTTGTCCTATTCGGACTAGGGAGGGGAGGGGGCGCGGACCACCTCTTGCCTCCTCTCCTCTTCTCCCTTATGGCCCATGTAGGCCCAATAACCCCCGGAAGGGTTCCGGTAACCCCCCAGTACTCCGGTAAAATGCCGATTTCACCCAAAACGCTTCCGATGTCCAAACATAGGCTTCCAATATATCAATCTTTATGTATCGACCATTTCGAGATTCCTCTTCATGTCCGTGATCACATCCGGGACTCCGAACAAACTTCGGTACATCAAAACTTATAAACTCATAATAAAACTGTCATCGTAACGTTAAGCGTGCGGACCCTACGGGTTCGAGAACTATGTAGACATGACCTAGAGCTATTCTTAGTCAATAACCAATAGCGGAACCTGGATGCCCATATTGGTTCCTACATATTCTACGAAGATCTTTATCGGTCAAACCGCATAACAACATACGTTGTTCCCTTTGTCATCGGTATGTTACTTGCCCGAGATTCGATCGTCGGTATCCAATACCTAGTTCAATCTCGTTACCGGCAAGTCTCTTTACTCGTTACGTAATGCATCATCCCGCAACCAACTCATTGGTCACATTGCTTGCAAGGCTTATAGTGATGTGCATTACCGAGAGGGCCCAGAGATACCTCTCCGACAATCGGAGTGACAAAACCTAATCTCGAAATACGCCAACTCAACATGTACCTTCGGAGACACCTATAGTACTCCTTTATAATCACCCAGTTACGTTGTGACGTTTGGAAGTACCCAAAGTGTTCCTCCGGTAAACGGGAGTTGCATAATTCTCATAGTTACAGGAACATGTATAAGTCATGAAGAAAGCAATAGCAATATACTAAACGATCAAGTGCTAGGCTAACGAAATGGGTCATGTCAATCACATCATTCTCCTAATGATGTGATCCCATTAATCAAATGACAACACATGTCTATGGTTAGGAAACATAACCATCTTTGATTAATGAGCTAGTCAAGTAGAGGCATACTAGTGACTATATGTTTGTCTATGTATTCACACATGTATCATGTTTCTGGTTAATACAATTCTAGCATGAATAATAAACATTTATCATGATATGAGGAAATAAATAATAACTTTATTATTGCCTCTAGGGCATATTTCCTTCAGTCTCCCACTTGCACTAGAGTCAATAATCTAGATTACATAGTAATGATTCTAACACCCATGGAGTCTTGGTGCTGATCATGTTTTGCTCGTGAGAGAGGCTTAGTCAATGGGTCTGCAACATTCAGATCCGTATGTATCTTACAAATCTCTATGTCTCCCACTTGGACTTGGTCCCGAATGGAATTGAAGCGTCTCTTGATGTGCTTGGTCCTCTTGTGAAATCTGGATTCCTTTGCCAAGGCAATTGCACCATTATTGTCACAGAAGATCTTCATTGGTCCCGATGCACTAGGTATGACACCTAGATCGGAAATGAACTCCTTCATCCAGACTCCTTCATTTTCTGCTTCAGAAGCAGCTATGTACTCCGCTTCACATGTAGATCCCGCCACGACACTTTGTTTAGAACTGCACCAACTTACAGCTCCACCATTTAATAAAAACACGTATCCGGTTTGCGATTTAGAATCGTCCGGATCAGTGTCAAAGCTTGCATCGACGTAACCATTTACGACTAGCTCTTTGTCACCTCCATATACGAGAAACATATCCTTAGTCCTTTTCAGGTATTTCAGGATGTTCTTGACCGCTGTCCAGTGATCCACTCCTGGATTACTTTGGTACCTTCCTGCCAAGCTTATTGCTAAGAATACGTCAGGTATGGTACACATCATTGCATACATGATAGAGCCTATGGCTGAAGCATAGGGAACATCTTTCATTTTCTCTCTATCTTCTGCTGTGGTCGGGCATTGAGTTTGACTCAACTTCACACCTTGAAGCACGGGAAAGAACCCTTTCTTTGCCTGATCCATTTTGAACTTTTTCAAAATTTTATCAAGGTATGTGCTTTGTGAAAGTCCTATTAAGCGTCTTGATCTATCTCTATAGATCTTGATGCCCAATATGTAAGCAGCTTCACCGAGGTCTTTCATTGAAAAACTTTTATTCAAGTATCCTTTTATGCTATCAGAAATTCTATATCATTTCCAATTAATAATATGTCATCTACATATAATATCAGAAATGCTACAGAGCTCCCACTCACTTTCTTGTAAATACAGGCTTCTCCAAAAGTCTGTATAAAACCATATGCTTTGATCACACTATCAAAGCGTTTATTCCAACTCCGAGATGCTTGCACCAGTCCATAAATGGAACGCTGGAGCTTGCACACTTTGTTAGCACCTTTTGGATCAACAAAACCTTCTGGCTGCATCATATACAACTCTTCTTCTAGAAATCCATTCAAGATACAGTTTTTACATCCATTTGCCAAATTTCATAATCATGAAATACAGCAATAGCTAACATGATTTGGACAGACTTAAGCATTGCTACGGGTGAGAAAGTCTCATCGTAGTCAACCCCTTGAACTTGTCGAAAACCTTTTGCAACAAGTCGAGCTTTATAGACAATTATATTACCATCAGCATCAGTCTTCTTCTTAAAGATCTATTTATTCTCAATGGCTTGCCGATCATCGGGCAAGTCAACCAAAGTCCATACTTTGTTTTCATACATGGATCCCATCTCAGATTTCATGGCCTCTAGCCATTTTGCGGAATATAGGCTCATCATTGCTTCCTCATAGTTCGTAGGTTCATCATGGTCAAGTAACATGACTTCCAGAATAGGATTACCGTACCACTCTGGTGCGCATCTTACTCTGGTAGACCTACGAGGTTCAGTAGAAACTTGTTCTGAAGTTTCCTGATCAATATCATTAGCTTCCTCACTAATTGGTGTAGTTTTCACAGGAACTGGTTCTTGTGATGAACTACTTTCCAATAAGGGAGTAGATACAGTTATCTCATCAAGTTCTACTTTCCTCCCACTCACTTCTTTCGAGAGAAACTCCTTCTCTAGAAAGGATCCGATTTTAGCAACGAAAATCTTGCCCTCAGATCTGTGATAGAAGGTGTACCCAATAGTTTCTTTTGGGTATCCTATGAAGACACATTTCTCCGATTTGGGTTCGAGCTTATCTGGTTGAAGTTTCTTCACATAAGCATCGCAGCCCCAAACTTTAAGAAACGGCAACTTTGGTTTCTTGCCAAACCACAGTTCATAAGGCGTCGTCTCAACGGATTTTGATGGTGCCCTATTTAACGTGAATGCGGCCATCTCTAAAGCATAACCCCAAAACGATAGCGGTAGATCAGTAAGAGACATCATAGATCGCACCATATCTAGTAAAGTACGATTACGACGTTCGGACACACCATTTCGTTGTGGTGTTCCGGGTGGCGTGAGTTGCGAAACTATTCCGCATTGTTTCAAGTGTAGACCAAACTCATAACTCAAATATTCTCCTCCACGATCAGATCGTAGAAACTTTATTTTCTTGTTACGATGATTTTCCACTTCACTCTGAAATTCTTTGAACTTTTCAAATGTTTCAGACTTGTGTTTCATTAAGTAGATATACCCATATATGCTCAAATCATCTGTGAAGGTGAGAAAATAATGATACCCGCCGCGAGCCTCAACATTCATTGGACTACAAACATCAGTATGTATGATTTCCAACAAATCAGTTGCTCGCTCCATAGTTCCGGAGAACGGTGTTTTAGTCATCTTGCCCATAAGGCACGGTTCGCAAGTACCAAGTGATTCATAATCAAGTGATTCCAAAAGCCCATCAGTATGGAGTTTCTTCATGCGCTTTACACTGATATGACCTAAACAGCAGTGCCACAAATAAGTTGCACTATCGTTATCAACTCTGCATCTTTTGGTTTCAACACTATGAATATGTGTATCACTACTATCGAGATTCAATAAAAATAGACCACTCTTCAAGGGTGCATGACCATAAAAAATATTACTCATATAAATAGAACAACCATTATTCTCTGATTTAAATGAATAACCGTCTCGCATCAAACAAGATCCAGATATAATGTTCATGCTCAACGCTGGCACCAAATAACAATTATTTAGGTCTAAAACTAATCCCGATGGTAGATGTAGAGGTAGCATGCCGACCATGATCACATCGACTTTGGAACCATTTCCCACGCGCATTGTCACCTCGTCCTTTGCCAATCTTCGCTTAATCCGTAGTCCCTGTTTCGAGTTGCAAATATTAGCAACAGAACCAGTATCAAATACCCAGGTACTACTGCGAGCATTAGTAAGGTATACATCAATAACATGTATATCACATATACCTTTGTTCACTTTGCCATCCTTCTTATCCGCCAAATACTTGGGGCAGTTCCGCTTCCAGTGTCCAGTCTGCTTGCAGTAGAAGCACTCAGTTTCAGGCTTAGGTCCAGACTTGGGTTTCTTCTCTTGGGCAGCAACTTGTTTGCTGTTCTTTTTGAAGTTCCCCTTCTTCTTCCCTTTGCCCTTTTTCTTGAAACTGGTGGTCTTGTTAACCATCAACACTTGATGCTCCTTCTTGATTTCTACCTCCGCGGCTTTTAGCATTGCGAAGAGCTCGGGAATAGTCTTGTTCATCCCTTGCATATTATAGTTCATCACGAAGCTCTTGTAGCTTGGTGGCAGTGATTGAAGAATTCTGTCAATGACACTATCATCAGGAAGATTAACTCCCAGTTGAATCAAGTGATTATTATACCCAGACATTTTGAGTATATGTTCACTGACAAAACTATTCTCCTCCATCTTGCAGCTATAGAACTTATTGGAGACTTCATATCTCTCAATCCGGGCATTTGCTTGAAATATTAACTTCAACTCCTAGAACATCTCATATGCTCCATGACGTTCAAAACGTCGTTGAAGACCCGGTTCTAAGCCGTAAAGCATGGCACACTGAACTATCGAGTAGTCATCAGCTTTGCTCTGCCAGACGTTCTTAACGTTGTCAGTTGCATCAGCAGCAGGCCTGGCACCCAGCGGTGCTTCCAGGACGTAACTTTTCTGTGCAGCAATGAGGATAATCCTCAGGTTACGGACCCAGTCCGTGTAATTGCTGCCATCATCTTTCAACTTTGCTTTCTCAAGGAACGCATTAAAATTCAACGGAACAACAGCACGAGCCATCTATCTACAAACAAACATAGACAAGCAAAATACTATCAGGTACTAAGTTCATGATAAATTTAAGTTCAATTAATCATATTACTTAAGAACTCCCACTTAGACAGACATCTCTCTAGTCATCTAAGTGATCACGTGATCCAAATCAACTAAACCATGTCCGATCATCACGTGAGATGGAGTAGTTTCAATGGTGAACATCACTATGTTGATCATATCTACTATATGATTCACGTTCGACCTTTCGGTCTCCGTGTTCCGAGGCCATATCTGTATATGCTAGGCTCGTCAAGTATGACCTGAGTATTCCGCGTGTGCAACTGTTTTGCACCCGTTGTATTTGAACGTAGAGTCTATCACACCCGATCATCATGTGGTGTTTCAGCACGAAGAACTTTCGCAACGGTGCATACTCAGGGTGAACACTTCTTGACTATTAGTGAGAGATCATCTTAAAATGCTACCGTCAGTCAAAGCAAGATAAGATGCATAAAGGATAAACATCACATGCAATCAATATAAGTGATATGATATGGCCATCATCATGTTGTGCTTGTGATCTCCATCTTCTAAGCACCGTCGTGATCACCATCGTCACCGGCGCGACACCTTGATCTCCATCGTAGCATCGTTGTTGTTACGCCATCTATTGCTTCTACGACTATCGCTACCGCTTAGTGATAAAGTAAAGCAATTACAGGGCGTTTGCATTTCATACAATAAAGCGACAACCATATGGCTCCTGCCAGTTGCCGATAACTTCGGTTACAAAACATGATCATCTCATACAATAAAATATAGCATCACGTCTTGACCATATCACATCACAACATGCCCTGCAAAAACAAGTTAGACGTCCTCTACTTTGTTGTTGCAAATTTTACGTGGCTGCTACGGGCTTTAGCAAGAACCGTTCTTACCTACGCATCAAAACCACAACGATAGTTCGTCAAGTTGGTGCTGTTTTAACCTTCGCAAGGACCGGGCGTAGCCACACTCGATTCAGCTAAAGTGAGAGAGACAGACACCCGCCAGCCACCTTTAAGCATGAGTGCTCGTAACGGTGAAACCAGTCTCGCGTAAGCGTACGCGTAATGGCGGTCCGGGCCGCTTCATCTCACAATACCGCTGAACCAAAGTATGACATGCTGGTAAGCAGTATGACTTGTATCGCCCACAACTCACTTGTGTTCTACTCGTGCATATAACATCAACGCATAAAACCTACGCTCGGATGCCACTGTTGGGGAACGTAGTAATTTCAAAAACTTTCCTACGCACACGCAAGATCATGGTGATGGCATAGCAACGAGAGGGGAGAGTGTTGTCCACGTACCCTCATAGACCGTAAGCAGAAGCGTTAGCACAACGCGGTTGATGTAGTCGTACGTCTTCACGATCCGACCGATCCAAGCACCGAACGTACGGCACCTCCGAGTTTAGCACACGTTCAGCTCGATGACGATCCCCGGGCTCCGATCCAGCAAAGCTTCGGGGATGAGTTCCGTCAGCACGATGGCGTGGTGACGATGATGATGTTCTACCGGCACAGGGCTTCGCCTAAACTCCGCGACGATATGACCGAGATGGAATATGGTGGAGGGGGGCACCGCACACGGCTAAGGAACGATCTGTAGATCAACTTGTGTCTCTATGGGTGCCCCCCCGCCCCCGTATATAAAGGAGCCAGGGGGGAGGAGGCGGCCGGCCAAGGAGGGCGCGCCAGGGGGGAGTCCTACTCCCACCGGGAGTAGGACTCCCTTCTTTCCTAGTTGGAGTAGGAGAAGGGGGAAGGAGGAGGAAGAGGGGAAGGAAGGGGGGGGGGGCGCTGCCCCCCTCTCCTTGTCCTATTCAGACTAGGGAGGGGAGGGGGCGCGGCGCACCTCTTGCCTCCTCTCCTCTTCTCCCTTATGGCCCATGTAGGCCCAATAACCCCCGGGAGGGTTCCGGTAACCCCCGATACTCCGGTAAAATGCCGATTTCACCCGGAACGCTTCCGATGTCCAAACATAGGTTTCCAATATATCAATCTTTATGTCTCGACCATTTCAAGGCTCCTCATCATGTCCGTGATCACATCCGGGACTCCGAACAAACTTCGGTACATCAAAACTTATAAACTCATAATAAAACTGTCATCGTAACGTTAAGCGTGCGGACCCTACGGGTTCGACAACTATGTAGACATGACCTAGAACTATTCTTGGTCAATAACCAATAGCGGAACCTGGATGCCCATATTAGTTCCTACATATTATACGAAGATCTTTATCGGTCAAACCGCATAACAACATACGTTGTTCCCTTTGTCATCGGTATGTTACTTGCCCGAGATTCGATCGTCGGTATCCAATACCTAGTTCAATCTTGTTACCGGCAAGTCTCTTTACTCGTTACGTAATGCATCATCCCGCAACCAACTCATTGGTCACATTGCTTGCAAGGCTTATAGTGATGTGCATTACCGAGAGGGCCCAGAGATACCTCTCCGACAATTGGAATGACAAAACCTAATCTCGAAATACGCCAACTCAACATGTACCTTCGGAGACACCTGTAGTACTCCTTTATAATCACCCAGTTACGTTGTGACGTTTGGAAGTACCCAAAGTGTTCCTCCGGTAAATGGGAGTTGCATAATTCTCATAGTTACAGGAACATGTATAAGTCATGAAGAAAGCAATAGCAATATACTAAAAGATCAAGTGCTAGGCTAACGAAATGGGTCATGTCAATCACATCATTCTCCTAATGGTGTGATCCCATTAATCAAATGACAACACATGTCTATGGTTAGGAAACATAACCATCTTTGATTAATGAGCTAGTCAAGTAGAGGCATACTAGTGACTATATGTTTGTCTATGTATTCACACATGTATCATGTTTCCGGTTAATACAATTCTAGCATGAATAATAAACATTTATCATGATATGAGGAAATAAATAATAACTTTATTATTGCCTCTAGGGCATATTTCCTTCAACATGTGCCAAGTCGAGTCACTCAATTCATTCAAAGGAGGATACCATCTCATCACACCACATCATTATCATTCTAATAGCATGTTGGCACGCAAGGTAAACCATTATAACTCATAGCTAATCAAGCATGGCACAAGCAACTATAATCTCTAAATGTCAATGCAAATATGTTTACTTCATAATAAGCTGAATCAGAAACGATGAACTCATCATATTTACAAAAACAAGAGAGGTCGAGTTCATACCAGCTTTTCTCATCCCAATAAGTCCATCATATATCGTCATTATTGCCTTTCACTTGCACGACCGAACGATGTGTATAATAATAAGAGTGCACATGCATTGGACTAAGCTGGAATCTGCAAGCATTCAACTCAAGAGAGAAGACAAGATAATATGGGCTCTAAGTTAAGTAAACAATCATGCATATGAGAGCCACTAAGCATTTTCAATATAGTTTTCTCGACCCCCAAAAGAAAGAAAAGAAAATAAAACTATTTACACGGGAAAGCTCCCAACAAGTAAAAGAAGAACGAGAAAATCTTTTTGAGTTTTCATTTTAATTACTACTACAAGCATGGAAATTAAACTAACTAATTTTTTTGGTTTTTTCTAAAGTTTATCAAACACACAAGAAGAAAAGTAGAAAAAGAAATTTAAACTAGCATGGATAATACAATGAAAGAGTATGAGCACTGATGACTAGTGTGTGAACATGAATGTAAAGTCGGTGAGAAATGCGTACTCCCCCAAGCTTAGGCTTTTGGCCTAAGTTGGTCTAGTACCAAGGACTGCCTGGCTGATATCCATGAATGAAACCGGGGGCGTACTGAGATGCAGCGGCAACCGCCTCCTGAGCTGCAGCGTGTTGGTGAGCTGCCTCTGCTCTCCTCTCGTGTTCAGCTGCTCCCTCCCTGGTGACAACATATCTTCCTTTTGCCTGATAATCAAAAAGGTAGGGAGCAGGAAGAGTAACAGGGACGACGTTGCGTCTGTCATAGATTAGTCGATAATGGAGGAATTGTTCATTCCTCGCAAGAAATTGATGATTGAACATAGCTTCTTTATCCAAATAAACAGGAGGTAAAATCATATCCCCCTCTCGTGGAGCTATATTAAGATAATTAGCCACACGGGTTGCATAAATTTCTCCAAATAAATTTCCCTTTCTACTATTATTCAGCAACCTACATGCAACTATTGCCCCCAAGTTATAACCTTTATAACCTGACACAACACTCTTGAAGACACATAGATCAGGGACACACATGTGACATGCTTCATCCTTACCATTAATGCATCTACCAATAAAGAGAGCAAAATAATGTATAGCAGGAAAATGAATGCTCCCTATGGTAGCTTGTGTTATGTCCCTAGATTCTCCCACAGTAATACTACCAAGAAAATCTCTAAATTCAGATTTATGAGGATCATTAATATTACCCCACCGCGGGAGTCTGCAAGCAGTTGTGAAATCCTCTAAATCCATGGTATAAGACGTATCATAAATATCAAACATGACACTAGGAGAATTACGCGCACAGTTATATTTGAACCTACGCACAAAAGAATCAGTCAATTGATAGTACTGAGGACACTTATCTTGTAAGAAGTCATCCAGCTCGGCATTACGCACATACGCGTCAAATTCCTCCTTGATGCCTGCTTCGACCATAAAATCATCGGATGGCCACTCACAAGCTCATACATCCGCGTCCCTCGGCAATTCAACATCTTGCTCACGTATAGCAATCCTTGGCCCTTTCTTTGCTGAGGAACCACCTTGGTACATTCTTCTAAACATAATTCTTTTTCTGAAAATTTCTGAAATTTTAGTAACTTCAAAATAGAAGTGAATAAAACTAAACAAGATTGATAGCAACTACTCCTACAAGTGCCTAGAGCCTATATCATGCACTAGAATTGCTTGGGACCTCATAAATTTAACATGCAAGCTCAAGAACATGGTCACCTATGCAGAAATTTTTTGCAATGAATAAAGCACTAGAACAAAAACTAATTGGACCAATGGAGGAGTCACATACCAAGCAACAATCTCCCAAAGTAGTTTTGTGAATGGAGCTTTGAGCAAGGAGATCGAAAATCGCAGCAAAATGAGCTAGAACTCGTGCTTGAGCTGGATGGGGATTTTTTTGGGTAGAAGATGAAGTGTGTGTGTGCTGGCATAAGTGGAGGGGGGCCACCAGGGGCACACGAGACAGGGGGCGTGCCCTATAGAGGGGGGCGTGCCCTCCACTCTCGTGGCCTGGTACTTGTCCCTCCCGCAGTGTTTTCAGTGCCTAAAATCCTCAACCAGAAAAAAACATACTAAATTTGCAGGGCATTTGGAGCACTTTTATTTTCGGACTATTTTTTATTGCACGGATAATTCAGAAAACAGACAGATAATACTAATTTTGCTTTATTTATTCTAAATAACAGAAAGTAAAAAGTGGGTACAGAAGGTTGTGCCTTCTAGTTTCATCCATCTCGTGATCATCAAAATGAATCCACTAACAAGGTTGATCAAGTCTTGTTAACAAACTCATTCCGAATAACACGGAACCGGAGAAATTTCGAATAACACTAAGTTACCTCAACGGGGATATGAAAATCCCCAACAATAAGAATATCATACTTTTTCTTGACAGTAGGGAGAGGAAATTCAAAACCTCCAATAATAATAGTTGGAACTTTTCCAATAGAATTGATGCTATGAACTTGAGATTGTTTCCTCGGAAGGTGTACCGTATGCTCATTACCATTAACATGAAAAGTGACATTGCCTTTGTTGCAATCAATAACAGCCCCTGCAGTATTAAGAAAAGGTCTACCAAGGATAATAAACATACTATCGTCCTTGGGAATATCAAGAATAACAAAATCCGTTAAGATAGTGACATTTGCAACCACAACAGGCACGTCCTCACAAATACCGACAGGTATAGCAGTTGATTTATCAGCCATTTGCAAAGATATTTCAGTAGGTGTCAACTTATTCAATTCAAGTCTACGATATAAAGAGAGAGGCATAACACTAACACCGGCTCCAAGATCACATAACAGTTCTAACACAATTTCTTTTAATGGAGCATGCTATAGTTGGTACACCCGGATCTCCAAGTTTCTTTGGTATTCCACCCTTAAAAGTGTAATTAGCAAGCATGGTGGAAATCTCAGCTTCTGGTATCTTTCTTTTATTTGTGATGATATCCTTCATATACTTAGCATTAGGATTCACTTTGAGCATATCAGTTAAGCGCATACGTAAGAAAATAGGTCTAATCCTTTCAGCAAAGTGCTCAAAATCCTCATCATCCTTTGTCTTGGATGGTTTAGGAGGAAAGGGCATGGGTTTCTGAACCCATGGTTCTCTTTCTCTACCGTGCTTCCTAGCAAAAAAATCTCTCTTATGATAACATTGATTCTTTGATTGTGGGTTATCAAGATCAATTGCAGGTTCAATCTCTACATCATTGTTTTTGCTAGGTTGAGCATCAACACGAACATTATCATTAACATTATCACTAGGTTTATGTTCATCACCTGATTGTGTTTCAGCATCCGAAATAGAAGTATCATTGGGATTCTCAGGTGTGTCTATGGCAGGTTCACTAGAAGCATGCAAAGTCCTATCGTTCTTATTTTTCTTCTTTTTAGAAGAACTAGGTGCCTCTAAATTATTTCTCTGAGAATCTTGCTCGATTCTCTTAGGGTGGTGAGGGAGTCCTGGACTGGGGGGTGTCCGGATAGCCGAACTATCATCTTTGGCCGGACTCCAAGACTATGGGGATACAAGATTGAAGACTCCGTCCCGTGTCCGGATGGGACTTTCCTTGGCGTGGAAGGCAACCTTGGCAATACGGATATGTAGATCTCCTACCATTGTAACCGGCTCTGTGTAACCCTAGCCCTCTCCGGTGTCTATATAAATCGGAGGGTTTTAGTCCGTAGGACGAACAACAATCATACCATAGGCTAGCTTCTAGGGTTTAGCCTCCTTGATCTCGTGGTAGATCTACTCTTGTACTACCCATATCATCAATATTAATCAAGCAGGAGTAGGGTTTTACCTCCACCGAGAGGGCCTGAACCTGGGTAAAAACATCGTGTCCCTTGTCTCCTGTTACCATCCGCCTAGATGCACAGTTCGGGACCCCCTACCCGAGATCCGCCGGTTTTGACACCGACATTGGTGCTTTCATTGAGAGTTCCTCTGTATCATCACCTATAGGCCCAATGGCTCCTTCGATCATCAACAACAACGTGGTCTAGGGTGAGACTTTTCTCCCCGGACAGATCTTCATATTCGGCGGCTTTGCACTGCGGGCCAATTCACTTGGCCATCTGGAGCAGATCGAAAGCTACGCCCCCGGCCATCAGGTCAGATTTGGAAGTTTGAAGTATACGGCTGACATCCGCGGAGACTTGATCTTCGACGGATTCGAGCCACAGCCGAGCGCGCCGCACTGTCACGATGGGCATGATTTAGCTCTGCTGCCGGACAGTTCCCTGGAGGCCGCACAAGAGTCCGCTCCGACCCTTAGCTCGGAGCCGACTATGCCGATCGAGGATGGGTGGCTGGACACCGCCTCGGGGGCTGCTACCTCTACGGCTATAGAGCCGAATACCAACCCTGTCCCTTGTGAAGCTCGTGACTCCAAGGTGCCGGACTCCTCTCTGGACCCCGAACCTTCCGCGCCCCTGCCAATCGAACCCGATTGGGCGCCGATCATGGAGTTCACCGCTGTGGACATCTTTCAGCAGTCGCCTTTTGGCGACATCCTGAATTCGCTAAAGTGTCTCTCTTTATCAGGAGAGCCCTGGCCGGATTATGGTCAGGATGGTTGGGATGCGGACGACAAAGAAATTCAAAGCCCACCCACCACCCACTTCGTAGCCACTGTCGATGACTTAACCGACATGCTAGACTTCGACTCCGAAGACATCGACGGTATGGACGACGATGCTGCCACGGCCGGACTCGAAGAAATCAAAGCCATATTGGCAACAAATCCGGTCCTAGCCGCGCCCAATTTGGGCGAACCAATGTTATTATATATCACGGCAACACATCAAGTTGTAAGCGCGGTGCTCATCGTCAAACGAGAAACGGACGGACACAAGTTCCCTCTTCAAAAACCGGTTTACTACGTGTTCACTGTCCTAACTCCATGCAAGTCCCGGTACCCACACTATCAAAAGATAGCATACGCGGTGTTCATGGCATCCCGGAAGCTGCGACACTACTTTCAAGAGTGTTCGATAACAGTAGCCTTCGGAGTACCCCTTAATGACATTATAAACAATCGCGACGCGACTGGCCGGATTGCAAAATGGGCCATCGAGCTCCTCCCATTCGACATAACCTATAAGCCACGCCGACCTATCAAGTCGCAAGTTTTGGCTGACTTCATCGCCGAATGGACTGAAGCCGAACTCCCTAAAGAGTACGGCGCATATTCCAATTGGATCATGCACTTCGACGGCTCCAAAATGTTGGCCGGCCTGGGGGCTGGCGTCGTCCTGACGTCCCCAACCGGAGACACAATCCAATAGATACTCCAGATAATGTACACGGACTCCAACAACACAGCCGAATACGAGGCCTTTCTACATGGTCTCCGGATGGCAGTCTCCATGGGCATTCAGCGCCTAGAGGTCCGCGGGGATTCAAACCTCGCAATATCCCAAATAAATGGAGACTTTGATGCCAAGGATCCGAAAATGGCAGCTTACCGTAATGCTGTCTTAAAAATGTCAGCTCGGTTTGAAGGGCTCGAATTTCACCATATAGCCCGGGATAATAACCAGGCGGCGGACATATTGGCACGCATCAGCGCAAAGCGCGATGCTGTCCCTCCCAACATCTTCCTGGAGCGGCTTTTCAAGCCATCCGTACTATGGGAACAGGAGTCCGGAAACAACAATCCGGACCCAACCGCACCTCCCAACACCGAACATTCTGACACAGTCGGTGGTTCTGCCAACGAAATAACACCTTCAACCCACGAAATAATGGCAATTATTGCCCCGTGGACCGAGCCATTTCTAGCCTACTTAACTAGGCAGGAACTTCCCGAGAACCAAAACGAGGCCCGCTGCATAGTTCGGTGATCTAAAGCCTATAAGGTCCATGAGGGAGATCTTTATAAGAAAAGCACAACCGGAGTCCTTCAAAGGTGTATCTCCGATGAGGAAGGGTGAAATCTTATGGCTGAAATTCATGCCGGACTCGGTGGGCACCACGCCGCAGCCCGGGCCCTTGTAGGCAAGGCCTTCCGTACAAGATTTTATTGGCCGACGGCCCGGGCAGATGCACATGACTTAGTCCAACGATGCGTCGGTTGCCAGCTCTTTGCTAATCAAAGCCACATGCCACCCACCACCCTAAAAACTATACCCATCACCTGGCCGTTCGCGGTCTGGGGGCTTGACATGGTTGGACCCCTTAAAGGAGGAACCCACAAGCAAAAATACCTATTGGTCATGGTGGATAAATTCACCAAATGGATAGAGGCCAAGCCAGTTAAGACGGCCAAATCCGGACCCGTGATAGACTTCATATCAGGGGTCGTACACCGTTACGGCGTCCCCCATAGCATCATCACTGATAACGGCACGAACTTCACGGCCGACGAGGTTAAACTCTGGTGCAAAAACATGGGCATCAAGCTCGACTACGCTTCAGTCTATCACCCTCAAACTAACGGTCAAGTCGAGCGAACAAATGGTCTAATCATGAGCGGCATCAAACCCAGACTAGTGCGGTCCCTTAAGGAATCTAACACACACTGGGTAGAGGAGCTCGACTCCGTACTCTGGGGGCTGCGAACCACGCCAAATCGCACTACCGGATTCACACCATTTTTTATGGTATATGGCGCAGAGGCAATTTTGCCCTGCGACATAATTCATGACTCACCTCGCGTGCGCATGTACGAAGAAAGAGAAGCCGAGATGGATCGGCAGGACAGTTTGGATGCCTTAGAAGAGGAGCGCGACGTGGCAAAAGCTCGTTCCGCATTCTATCAACAGCAGGCTCGAAGATATCAAAGCAGAGAAGTACGTGCCAAAACTTACAATGTCGGCGAACTAGTTCTATGCCTGCCGGACAAGAAAAAGGACAAACTCAAGCCCAAATGGGAAGGTCCCTTCATCATCGACCAAGTCCTGACCAGCGGAGCGTACCATCTGCGAAACGCATCGGATAACCGACTCGAGCCAAACCCATGGAACGCAGCCCGTCTCTGAAGATTCTACGCCTAGCGCCGGACTCTGAGTTCGTCTCCTTCCCTCGTCTATATTTTATACTTTAACTGTCTTTTATTTTTCTCCTTCTCCCCCCTTTTTTTTCTCACAAGCCTTCGAAGGCTCGCCTGCGCATTGTTCGCACACACTTGACGTGCTACTCGCACTCATTATACCTGGGGGCTTCTTTAACAGAAGCTTATTTATACGGGCTTTATGCCCAACACATGTGTCACACTTCCGCATGTACCTTTTATTCACCATTATATGCATCGATATGACTTAAGTTTTGGCCAAGCTGGGTTGCCTGGCTCCTGTGCTTACCCCTACATTCCCGATTATTCGGCTAGGAGGTAAAGGGAACACCTCTGCGACTGTTACTGCCGGGTCAGCTGGATGTGTACCTCAGACTGGGTGAAGCCGAAAGCTAGCGTTCTTAAGGGAATATTCGGTCAGTGAATTAAAAGATGATTTCTCACCTATTTATTTATCTGCCCCCAGATGCTTTCCTGCTTTTTTCACAGTCCAGACATGCACGTTAGGGCATGCCTCCCAGGGAAAGGAACCCCTAACGGAACTATTCTCCCTGGAAGATGTTTCTTACTAACCATGTAATATAACATAACTAGTTGGGCACTTGTCTAATAAAGCACTAATGACCCCTACGCCTGGTCTCCACGCATGCCCCGGTTTTTTATATAACCGCGAGGGTATTCGGACACACTCTGGACTGTCGGGTCCCGAGGTTGAAGCGAAAAGGTCCGCTACGACAAACGATCTACAATCCGGCTAGAAGGCATTTTACATGTCATTTTAAATTACATAGTCAAGCTGACTGATTGTATTCCTCTTCGATACCATCTAATAGACTGTCTAGTTTACAGTCCCGCTGGGAATACTTTGCGGCCAACTCTACTTGGCCGTACACTAAGCTCACAGGGATCTCCTTCCCATCGGGCCCCACAGGTCCGACCTCGGCCATGTGGTTTGGGTCAGCCTTCGCATACGGCGTCTTCACCATGGCCTAGGCCTCCCTGGCGCCTTGACGGCAGGCCGATATCTTCCATAGCCAGAAGCGCCGCCGTGCTCCCTGAAGCTTATCCGCAAGCTCTCCAAGACCTTCGGGTAGGGACATGGATGGCCACAAGGCCTGGGCGACTCCGCTCATCACCTGCCGAACTCGTTCGTGCAGTTGCAGCAGCTCGGGAAGTAGGTCACCCGTTGAACCGAGCATTTCCTCTGCAGGACGACCTGTGAGCATACCTATAGACATATTTCTCTTAATCGACTTCCTCGCCGAACTCTTTTTTTCAAAAGTTCGCTCAAGAACTTACTATAAATGCCGCGACGAAGCCGCCGATTCTCCTTCACGGAGTTAGACAGCTGGGCCCGAACATCTTTTAGTTCCTCGCCCAACTGGGTGTTGGCATCTTGGAGGTTATTTTTCTCTTGCCGCACCCTTGTAAGCACCTTCTCGCCGGCCTTTAGCTGGCGTAGTAGCTGTTGCTGAAGGAAATATGCCCTAGAGGCAATAATAAAGTTATTATTTATTTCCTCATATCATGATAAATGTTTATTATTCATGCTAGAATTATATTAACCGGAAACATGATACATGTGTGAATACATAGACAAACATATAGTCACTAGTATGCCTCTACTTGACTAGCTCATTAATCAAAGATGGTTATGTTTCCTAACCATAGACATGTGTTGTCATTTGATTAATGTGATCACATCATTAGGAGAATGATGTGATTGACATGACCCATTTCGTTAGCCTAGCACTTGATTGTTTAGTATATCGCTATTGCTTTCTTCATGACTTATACATGTTCCTGTAACTATGAGAATTATGCAACTCCCGTTTACCGGAGGAACACTTTGGGTACTACCAAACGTCAGAACGTAACTGGGTGATTATAAAGGAGTACTACAGGTGTCTCCGAAGGTACATGTTGAGTTGGTGTATTTCGAGATTAGGTTTTGTCACTCCGATTGTCGGAGAGGTATCTCTGGGCCCTCTCGGTAATGCACATCACTATAAGCCTTGCAAGCAATGTGACCAATGAGTTGGTTGCGGGATGATGCATTACGTAACGAGATTGAACTAGGTATTGGATACCGACGATCGAATCTCGGGCAAGTAACATACCGATGACAAAGGGAACAACGTATGTTGTTATGCGGTTTGACCGATAAAGATCTTCGTAGAATATGTAGGAACCAATATGGGCATCCAGGTTCCGCTATTGGTTATTGACCGAGAATAGTTCTAGGTCATGTCTACATAGTTGTCGAACCCGTAGGGTCCGCACGCTTAACGTTACGATGACAGTTTTATTATGAGTTTATAAGTTTTGATGTACCGAAGTTTGTTCGGAGTCCCGGATGTGATCACGGACATGACGAGGAGTCTCGAAATGGTCAAGACATAAAGATTGATATATTGGAAGCCTATGTTTGGACATCGGAAGCGTTCCGGGTGAAATCGGCATTTTACCGGAGTACCGGGGGTTACCGGAACCCTCCCGGGGGTTATTGGGCCTACATGGGCCATGAGGGAGAAGAGGAGAGGAGGCAAGAGGTGGGCCGCGCCCCCCTCCCTAGTCCGAATAGGACAAGGAGAGGGGGGCGGCGCCCCCCTTCCTTCCCCTCTTCCTCCTCCTTCCCCCTTCTCCTACTCCAACTAGGAAAGAAGGGAGTCCTACTCCCGGTGGGAGTAGGACTCCCCCCTTGGCGCGCCCTCCTTGGCCGGCCGCCTCCTCCCCCCTGGCTCCTTTATATACGGGGGCGGGGGGGGGGGGCACCCATAGACACACAAGTTGATCTACGGATCGTTCCTTAGCCATGTGCGGTGCCCCCCTCCACCATATTCCATCTCAGTCATATCGTCGCGGAGTTTAGGCGAAGCCCTGCGCCGGTAGAACATCATCATTGTCACCACGCCGTCGTGCTGACGGAACTCATCCCCGAAGCTTTGCTGGATCGGAGCCCGGGGATCGTCATCGAGCTGAACGTGTGCTGAACTCGGAGGTGCCGTACGTTCGGTGCTTGGATCGGTCGGATCGTGAAGACGTACGACTACATCAACCGCGTTGTGCTAACGCTTCCGCTTACGGTCTATGAGGGTACGTGGACAACACTCTCCCCTCTCGTTGCTATGTCATCACCATGATCTTGTGTGTGCGTAGGAATTTTTTTGAAATTACTACGTTCCCCAATAGTGGCATCCGAGCCTAGGTTTTATGCGTTGATGTTATATGCACGAGTAGAACACAAGTGAGTTGTGGGCGATACAAGTCATACTGCTTACAAGCATGTTATACTTTGGTTCGGCGGTATTGTGAGATGAAGCGGCCCGGACCGACATTACGCGTACGCTTACGCGAGACTGGTTTCACCGTTACGAGCACTCGTGCTTAAAGGTGGCTGGCGGGTGTCTGTCTCTCTCACTTTAGCTGAATTGAGTGTGGCTACGCCCGGTCCTTGCGAAGGTTAAAACAGCACCAACTTGACGAACTATCGTTGTGGTTTTGATCCGTAGGTAAGAACGGTTCTTGCTAAAGCCCGTAGCAGCCACGTAAAATTTGCAACAACAAAGTAGAGGACGTCTAACTTGTTTTTGCAGGGCATGTTGTGATGTGATATGGTCAAGACGTGATGCTATATTTTATTGTATGAGATGATCATGTTTTGTAACCGAAGTTATCGGCAACTAGCAGGAGCCATATGGTTGTCGCTTTATTGTATGAAATGCAAACGCCCTGTAATTGCTTTACTTTATCACTAAGCGGTAGCGATAGTCGTAGAAGCAATAGATGGCGTAACGACAACGATGCTACGATGGAGATCAAGGTGTCGCGCCGGTGACGATGGTGATCATGACGGCGCTTCGAAGATGGAGATCACAAGCACAAGATGATGATGGCCATATCATATCACTTATATTGATTGCATGTGATGTTTATCCTTTATGCATCTTATCTTGCTTTGATTGACGGTAGCATTTTAAGATGATCTCTCACTAATAATCAAGAAGTTTTCTCCCTGAGTATGCACGGTTGCGAAAGTTCTTCGTGCTGAGACACCACGTGATGATCGGGTGTGATAGGCTCTACGTTCAAATACAATGGGTGCAAAACAGTTGCACACGCGGAATACTCAGGGCATACTTGACGAGCCTAGCATATACAGATATGGCCTCGGAACACGGAGACCGAAAGGTCGAACGTGAATCATATAGTAGATATGATCAACATAGTGATGTTCACCATTGAAACTACTCCATCTCACGTGATGATCGGACATGGTTTAGTTGATTTGGATCACATGATCACTTAGATGACTAGAGAGATGTCTGTCTAAGTGGGAGTTCTTAAGTAATATGATTAATTGAACTTAAATTTATCATGAACTTAGTACCTGATAGTATTTTGCTTGTCTATGTTTGTTTGTAGATAGATGGATCGTGCTGTTGTTCCGTTGAATTTTAATGCGTTCCTTGAGAAAGCAAAGTTGAAAGATGATGGTAGCAATTACACGGACTGGGTCCGTAACCTGAGGATTATCCTCATTGCTGCACAGAAAAGTTACGTCCTCGAAGCACCGCTGGGTGCCAGGCCTGCTGCTGATGCAACTGACGACGTTAAGAACGTCTGGCAGAGCAAAGCTGATGACTACTCGATTGTTTAGTGTGCCATGCTTTACGGCTTAGAACCGGGTCTTCAACGACGTTTTGAACGTCATGGAGCATATGAGATGTTCCAGGAGTTGAAGTTAATATTTCAAGCAAATTCCCGGATTGAGAGATATGAAGTCTCCAATAAGTTCTATAGCTGCAAGATGGAGGAGAATAGTTCTGTCAGTGAACATATACTCAAAATGTCTGGGTATAATAATCACTTGATTCAACTGGGAGTTAATCTTCCTGATGATAGTGTCATTGACAAAATTCTTCAATCACTGCCACCAAGCTACAAGAGCTTCATGATGAACTATAATATGCAAGGGATGAACAAGACTATTCCCGAGCTCTTCGCAATGCTAAAAGCCGCGGAGGTAGAAATCAAGAAGGAGCATCAAGTGTTGATGGTTAACAAGACCACCAGTTTCAAGAAAAAGGGCAAAGGGAAGAAGAAGGGGAACTTCAAAAAGAACAGCAAACAAGTTGCTGCTCAAGAGAAGAAACCCAAGTCTGGACCTAAGCCTGAAACTGAGTGCTTCTACTGCAAGCAGACTGGACACTGGAAGCAGAACTGCCCCAAGTATTTGGCGGATAAGAAGGATGGCAAAGTGAACAAAGGTATATGTGATATACATGTTATTGATGTGTACCTTACTAATGCTCGCAGTAGTACCTGGGTATTTGATACTGGTTCTGTTGCTAATATTTGCAACTCCAAACAGGGACTACGGATTAAGCGAAGATTGGCTAAGGACGAGGCGACGATGCACGTGGGAAATGGTTCCAAAGTCGATGTGATCGCGGTCGGCACGCTACCTCTACATCTACCATCGGGATTAGTTTTAGACCTAAATAATTGTTATTTGGTGCCAGCGTTGAGCATGAACATTATATCTGGATCTTGTTTGATGCGAGACGGTTATTCATTTAAATCAGAGAATAATGGTTGTTCTATTTATATGAGTAATATTTTTTATGGTCATGCACCCTTGAAGAGTGGTCTATTTTTATTGAATCTCGATAGTAGTGATACACATATTCATAGTGTTGAAACCAAAAGATGCAGAGTTGATAACGATAGTGCAACTTATTTGTGGCACTACCGTTTAGGTCATATCGGTGTAAAGCGCATGAAGAAACTCCATACTGATGGACTTTTGGAATCACTTGATTATGAATCACTTGGTACTTGCGAACCGTGCCTTATGGGCAAGATGACTAAAACGCCGTTCTTCGAAACTATGGAGCGAGCAACTGATTTGTTGGAAATCATACATACTGATGTTTGTAGTCCAATGAATGTTGAGGCTCGCGGCGGGTATCGTTATTTTCTCACCTTCACAGATGATTTGAGCAGATATGGGTATATCTACTTAATTAAACACAAGTCTGAAACATTTGAAAAGTTCAAAGAATTTCAGAGTGAAGTGGAAAATCATCGTAACAAGAAAATAAAGTTTCTACGATCTGATCGTGGAGGAGAATATTTGAGTTACGAGTTTGGTCTACACTTGAAACAATGCGGAATAGTTTCACAACTCACGCCACCCGGAACACCACAACGAAATGGTGTGTCCGAACATCGTAATCGTACTTTACTAGATATGGTGTGATCTATGATGTCTCTTACCGATTTACCGCTATCGTTTTGGGGTTATGCTTTAGAGACGGCCGCATTCACGTTAAATAGGGCACCATCAAAATCCGTTGAGACGACGCCTTATGAACTGTGGTTTGGCAAGAAACCAAAGTTGTCGTTTCTTAAAGTTTGGGTCTGTGATGCTTATGTGAAGAAACTTCAACCAGATAAGCTCGAACCCAAATCAGAGAAATGTGTCTTCATAGGATACCCAAAAGAAACTATTGGGTACACCTTCTATCACAGATCCGAGGGCAAGATTTTCGTTGCTAAAATCGGATCCTTTCTAGAGAAGGAGTTTCTCTCGAAAGAAGTGAGTGGGAGGAAAGTAGAACTTGATGAGATAACTTTATCTACTCCCTTATTGGAAAGTAATTCATCACAAGAACCGGTTCCTGTGAAAACTACACCAATTAGTGAGGAAGCTAATGATATTGATCATGAAACTTCAGAACAAGTTTCTACTGAACCTCGTAGGTCTACCAGAGTAAGATCCGCACCAGAGTGGTACGGTAATCCTATTCTGGAAGTCATGTTACTTGACCATGATGAACCTATGAACTATGAGGAAGCGATGATGAGCCCAGATTCCGCAAAATGGCTAGAGGCCATGAAATCTGAGATGGGATCCATGTATGAAAACAAAGTATGGACGTTGGTTGACTTGCCCGATGATCGGCAAGCCATTGAGAATAAATGGATCTTTAAGAAGAAGACCGACGCTGATGGTAATATAACTGTCTATAAAGCTCGACTTTTTGCAAAAGGTTTTCGACAAGTTCAAGGGGTTGACTACGATGAGACTTTCTCACCCGTAGCGATGCTTAAGTCTGTCTGAATCATGTTAGCTATTGCTGCATTTCATGATTATGAAATTTGGCAAATGGATGTAAAAACTGTATCTTGAATGGATTTCTAGAAGAAGAGTTGTATATGATGCAGCCAGAAGGTTTTGTTGATCCAAAAGGTGCTAACAAAGTGTGCAAGCTCCAGCGTTCCATTTATGGACTGGTGCAAGCATCTCGGAGTTGGAATAAACGCTTTGATAGTGTGATCAAAGCATATGGTTTTATACAGACTTTTGGAGAAGCATGTATTTACAAGAAAGTGAGTGGGAGCTCTGTAGCATTTCTGATATTATATGTAGATGACATATTATTAATTGGAAATGATATAGAATTTCTGGATAACATAAAAGGATACTTGAATAAAAGTTTTTCAATGAAAGACCTCGGTGAAGCTGCTTACATATTGGGCATCAAGATCTATAGAGATAGATCAAGACGCTTAATAGGACTTTCACAAAGCACATACCTTGATAAAATTTTGAAAAAGTTCAAAATGGATCAGGCAAAGAAAGGGTTCTTGCCCGTGCTTCAAGGTGTGAAGTTGAGTCAAACTCAATGCCCGACCACAGCAGAAGATAGAGAGAAAGTGAAAGATGTTCCCTATGCTTCAGCCATAGGCTCTATCATGTATGCAATGCTGTGTACCAGACCTGACGTATGCTTAGAAATAAGCTTGGCAGGAAGGTACCAAAGTAATCCAGGAGTGGATCACTGGACAGCGGTCAAGAACGTCCTGAAATACCTAAAAAGGACTAAGGATATGTTTCTCGTATATGGAGGTGACAAAGAGCTAGTCGTAAATGGTTACGTCGATGCAATCTTTGACACTGATCCGGATGATTCTAAATCGCAAACTGGATACGTGTTTTTATTAAACGGTGGAGCTATAAGTTGGTGCAGTTCTAAACAAAGTGTCGTGGCGGGATCTACATGTGAAGGGGAGCACATAGCTGCTTCTGAAGCAGCAAATGAAGGAGTCTGGATGAAGGAGTTCGTTTCCGATCTAGGTGTCATACCTAGTGCATCGGGACCAATGAAGATCTTCTGTGACAATACTGGTGCAATTGCCTTGGCAAAGGAATCCAGATTTCACAAGAGGACCAAGCACATCAAGAGACGCTTCAATTCCATTCGGGACCAAGTCCAAGTGGGATACATAGAGATTTGCAAGATACATACGGATCTGAATGTTGCAGACCCGTTGACTAAGCCTCTCTCACGAGCAAAACATGATCAGCACCAAGACTCCATGGGTGTTAGAATCATTACTATGTAATCTAGATTATTGACTCTAGTGCAAGTGAGAGACTGAAGGAAATATGCCCTAGAGGCAATAATAAAGTTATTATTTATTTCCTCATATCATGATAAATGTTTATTATTCATGCTAGAATTGTATTAACCGGAAACATGATACATGTGTGAATACATAGACAAACATATAGTCACTAGTATGCCTCTACTTGACTAGCTCATTAATCAAAGATGGTTATGTTTCCTAACCATAGACATGTGTTGTCATTTGATTAATGGGATCACATCATTAGGAGAATGATGTGATTGACATGACCCATTTCGTTAACCTAGCACTTGATCATTTAGTATATTGCTATTGCTTTCTTCATGACTTATACATGTTCCTGTAACTATGAGAATTATGCAACTCCCATTTACCGGAGGAACACTTTGGGTACTACCAAACGTCACAACGTAACTGGGTGATTATAAAGGAGTACTACAGGTGTCTCCGAAGGTACATGTCGAGTCGGCGTATTTCGAGATTAGGTTTTGTCACTCCGATTGTCGGAGAGGTATCTCTGGGCCCTCTCGGTAATGAACATCACTATAAGCCTTGCAAGAAATGTGACCAATGAGTTGGTTGCAGGATGATGCATTACGTAACGAGTAAAGAGACTTGCTGGTAACGAGATTGAACTAGGTATTGGATACCGACGATCAAATCTCGGGCAAGTAACATACCGATGACAAAGGGAACAACGTATGTTGTTATGCGGTTTGACCGATAAAGATCTTCGTAGAATATGTAGGAACCAATATGGGCATCCAGGTTCCGCTATTGGTTATTGACCGAGAATAGTTCTAGGTCATGTCTACATAGTTCTCGAACCCGTAGGGTCTGCACGCTTAAAGTTACGATGACAGTTTTATTATGAGTTTATAAGTTTTGATGTACCGAAGTTTGTTCGGAGTCCCAGATGTGATCACGAACATGACGAGGAGCCCGGGGATCGTCATCGAGCTGAACGTGTGCTGAACTCGGAGGTGCCGTACGTTCGGTGCTTGGATCGGTCAGATCGTGAAGACGTACGATTACATCAACCGTGTTGTGCTAACGCTTTCGCTTACGGTCTACGAGGGTACGTGGACAACACTCTCCCCTCTTGTTGCTATGCCATCACCATGATCTTGCGTGTGCGTAGGAATTTTTTTGAAATTACTACGTTCCCCAACAGTTGCTTGTCCGGATCTAGTCCGGTGCCATCTGCAATATTATTGTCAGACTTATACACACGCCGCACTTCACAAACTACTTATCTTTCGAAGTATATGTTACCGGAGGGGGTCTCTATGGCTCCCCCTGTGGCGGCTAGAGCGGCCTCAAGTTGGGCCTTGCACTCTTGAAGCTCCCGGGATAGATGAGTATTCTTTTCTGTAAGATCCTGCATAACAAATGACCCTTAAATCAGTTATTCTAACTATTTTAAGTCTCGAGGGCTACTGGCACATATAACTGTCAAAATTCCTCACCCGTATGTCTTTCACATACTGCTCCGTGGCTCTGGCTAGACCATCTTGAGCGGCACGGAGGTGCGCATCTCCCGAATTAAAGGCATTCAATGCCTCTTGGGAGAAACATGCGTCACGAAGGATTGTCCGGCGGCGCCTGTGATTCATGGCACTCTCCACCTCAGATCTGGTGGCGGACAACCTGTCGGCATCCTCCGTTGGAGGAGCACCCGACGTGCGCCTTGTGTTCGCCTCCCCCTCCGGACCTGGCATTGGAGCCTGGCTGGCGGAGGCTTGATTGGCAACCTCTCCGGACACAGTCCGGCAAGCGCTCTTTCTCCTGAAAAAATCATGAGCGTTAGTATGCCTTCCAGGAATCTTTCCTGGAAACATGGTGGCGCTCCATACCGTTGCGGCGACGTCTCGATCCGCACCGCACTTCTTTTCCGCCTGCTGGGCCGAGCTACCCCTTGTTGGCCAGCTGCCGCGGGCTCGGCTTCCCGCCTCGAAGGCACCTCCTGCGGAACACCATTTGTATGCGGTGATCAGAAATAAGCACGGATGGGTCATGGTATCAGGACTTCAGTCACAATTACCTGGGAAGCTGAAAATATTCCGGGGTAGTCAGCCGTAATGGCGACCAAAGCATTGTCGATGCTAAGTTGGTGGAACACCCCGTTGATCGGCTCCACCTGTATGTCCGGATCCTCTTCGGAGGCCGGATCAAGGGACCGTCCCGGATCCTCGGGTTGTGGAGCCAGGCTGTGTATATCCTCTACGGCCCAGCGCAGTTCCTGCGACGAAATCACAAAATGAGATACTTAACCATGGGAATGTGGATCGGATAAGCAAAAAGAAATGTCCGCTTACCCAGCTTCGAGGATTGTTCATAGAAAACCCGTTCAGTGGGCTGACGCGGAGAAAATCCTCCTTTTCCCCTTTGTACAGGCCGGACAAGATCTTCACCAGATCAGCGACCGATCCCGGCCCCTTACGGCCATGGCGGGTGGCATCATCCTCCCCGTTGAAATCCCACATGGGGTGGCCCCTATACTGGAGCGGCTGCACCCCCCGCATAATGCATGTGGCCATGACTCCGATCATGGTCAATCCGGAATGAGCCAATAATCTTATTCGGCCCATCAGGTAAAGGACATCCCTGTCATTCTCCCGTTGAGAGCTCCGCGGACGCCAACTTAGGCGTTTCTTCAAGGGAGCGTTACTGAACTCCGGGAGGCCGATCCGAACTGGATCCAGTAGCGGGGCATCTTCTATATAGAACCATTCTGAAGGTTAGTCTTCGGACGCCTTCTTCGGGGTTCTGGATAGAAATCCGGTCCCGGCGATGCGCCATAGCTCGGCTCCGCCCACTTGATATATCGACCCCTCATGAGAACGGGGTACGAGGCAGAATAATCTCTTCCACAGCGCAAAATGAGCCTCGACGCCCAGGAACAGCTCACAAAGGGCCACAAAGCCCGCGATGTGCAGAATGGAGGCAGGCGTAAGGTTGTGCAACTGGAGGCCGTAGAACTCCAGGAGCCCCCGGAGAAACGGATGTATTGGAAATCCGAGTCCTCTTATTAGATAAGAGACAAAGCATACCCGCTCTCCTTTGGAGGGATGGGGACGCTCTCTGCCTGCTTTCCGCCCTTGTAGGTGGCGAGTCCGGCTCGAACCGGAACCATAAAAGCTGGGGGAAGATATCCCTCGGCTTGGAGTGTCACTAACTCACTATGCGGGACTGAGCATCTCCCCCAATCTCCTGGCTGAGGGCTGGGAGCGCGAGAGGAGGAGCCGCGTCGACTATCCATGATGGAATGGATTCTTGTCAAAGGCGCTCCGGTGAGTGCTCGCGGAGGGAGGATGGTGTGATTCGAATCTAGATCCTTGTCTCCTTTTATAGGCGGCTCATTTGCGCAGCTAGGGGGGTAAGTGTAAAAATACCCTAGCTTTTTTGCATTCGTTTGACACGTGGAAGATGGCCATTATTGGGCGTAGAAGCCAAGGAGCGCAACATTTACAAGAAGCCGGAGACTATTCAACACAGGATTTGGAGAAGAACCTGCCTTGCAATGCCGAAGACAATCAACACGCCGGATTCATCATCATTGAAGCCTGGTTCGGGGGCTACTGAGGGAGTCCTAGACTGGGGGGTGTCCGGATAGCTGAACTATCATCTTTGGACGGACTCCAAGACTATGAGGATATAAGATTGAAGACTCCGTCCCGTGTCCGGATGGGACTTTCCTTGGCGTGGAAGGCAACCTTGGCAATACGGATATGTAGATCTCCTACCATTGTAACCGACTCTGTGTAACCCTAGCCCTCTCCGGTGTCTATATAAACCGGAGGGTTTTAGTCCGTAGGATGAATAACAATCATACCATAGGCTAGCTTCTAGGGTTGAGCCTCCTTGATCTCGTGGTAGATCTACTCTTGTACTACCCATATCACCAATATTAATCAAGCAGGAGTAGGGTTTTACCTCCACCGAGAGGGCCTGAACCTGGGTAAAAACATCGTGTCCCTCGTCTCCTGTTACCATCACTAGTGCAGAACCGGGCATTAGCACCGGTTCGTAAGGCCCTATAGTGCCGGTTACATAACCGGCACTAATTTGTGGTCACTAAAGGCCCCCCCTTTAGTACCGGTTCAGCACGAACCGGTGCTAAAGGGCAACCACATGGCATGAGCCAGCTCCGGGGGCCTGGAGCCCTTTAGTACCGGTTGGTAAGACCAACCGGTACTATAAGGTTTGGGGTTTTTTTAGTTTTATGATTTCTTTTTCATTGTGTTTCCATTTTAATTCTTTTTCGTTTGCTGGTATTTTACGATACTACACATTGTACACGTTATGCATATATATATATATATATATATATATATATAAATAGAATTTCTAGTAGAACCAATCATGCATATATATATCATCAATGTCTCACAAACCACCATATTAATTAATTCACACATACACACATGTATAGCTATATACAATTTCTCCTACATATGAATGTTGCCTTCGGAGCCAGTGGCATTAGCCTAATTGGTGCCTTTGGAGCACGATGACAATTGAAAGTGGTTTTCATGGGGGCGGTAGCGGGTAATAGAATTCTCCATTCGGATTTATGACCTGGTCGAGCAAAAATCCTGCTATTTCCTCTTGAAGTGCTTCTACGCGCTCCCTTTCTATGAGCTTCTCCCGCACCTCTTTGAACTATTAAGAAGGAGATCAATATGCATGTGTATTAGTTGTGTGACTAGATATCGATAATGGTGTAAAAATTGTGAATAGTGTTATGACAAGCGTACCCATTGCTGTCTTTGAGATCTGCTCCTTTCGGACGCCATCAGGCGAATGTTCTCGCAAACGCAGAATGCACACAGATCAGTCCCCTGCGCCTGCTTCAGGGCCTTTACGAGAATGGAATTTGATTAGATAAAAATTAATCAAGCATGATAATTAAAGAGATGGCAGCTAGCTAGCTAGCTAGTACTACTTAATTACTTACCTTGGGTCGAAACCATTGAAGCTTTTTGTTCCATTCACCTTCCGTGACGCTGATGAATCTTGCCCAAGCCCTGCCCGCCGACAAAGAAAATGAATAAAGGGGTTATTAAATAGTTCATATCATGAAATGACGAACTAAATAGGCCAAGATATATAGTTAATAATGATTGAAATTACATGTTGACTATCCCATACAAGATGTTATAGTCAGTTTTTTCTGGGCGTCAACTTTAATGATACACAAGACCCAGTGATATCTGCATGCACACACGTTTGCATGTCTTAATTAAGCGGACATATGTAAGCAAAAACATGTAGCTAGCTAATAGGCAAAAACAGAGAATTTGTAGTACAAGAGAGGGTGACTCACTGGAAGTTGTAAGGAAGTAGTATATCTTCATTGTATTTGAGGCGCTTCAAGAACTCTAGCATGCTGTCCTCTACTTCCTTTGCATAACGTTGATTTATCTTCCATGTGTATTCATTAACGGTGTTTGGGTCAATGAACCCAATGCCAAAGCATCCACCTTTTCTCATTTCATATATCTTCATCCTGCATAATACCACAGAAAAGAATATAGTGAGGATAATTACAGGTAATGATTGATCAAAAGGATCACTACAGCTAGCTTGAGACTTAAATTATAGAAAGAAATCACTTACAGACAATAGCAACTGACGATAGATTTGTCGAGTGCGTCTTGATTGTATAACTGAAACAGTTCTAAATACTCAACGGACACAGCTTTCTCATGGTAGTAATGGTCCTGCTTGACATTCACCATGAGGGACAATCGATCTGAAATCTTGGTAATGTTCATGTACCATTGATGCAATTCATACATTCTCGTTGGGAGGTTCTTGACCTTGTCTGGCGCGACCAAAGGTTGGCCCCGGACATATTTCCGTTTTACTTCATCCTCTCTAAGCAAAGGCATGGGCTCGATCTCGAGGAGTTGTCCAACAGTGATGTTGAGAACTTCAGCCTGCATTATATGCTCCTCCGTTATTACCACATTGCCCACCTCGGGAACATGCACTGTTTGCCCACAATAATATTGGGCGCGCGTACTGTCACCTGTTGTTGGCACAACAAGCGAGGGGATCGATTGCGCCGCCTGTTCTCCCAGCTGGGGAATGGTTTTCCCGCATTTTTTGGCAGCTGCTTCTTGTTTGCTCGATCCCGATGTAGACGTGCTCGCCTCCCTTTGTAGACGTGCTCGATTTAACTTCCTGATGTGGCGCTCATAGTCTGTGTCAACAGGCTTGGGAGCTGGTGGTTGAGCCATACGAATGAAGTGGTCAATCGTTTCCTCAGGCACTTTCTCCCTTGGCGGCGGTGGCGGTTTCGGTGCAAAATGGGCTTCCACCTCGGCCTTCGATATGGCTGTGATTTCCTCCTCGGACCTGTCATAAGACCTCTGCGGAAGAGGCTTGAGGCTTGGACCATATTTATATCGCTTGCCTCCGCCTGTACTTCCTGTACTACCTCGACTCGTACCGCTACGCACCATAGCTGCGGGGTGTCTCTTCTGCGATTGCTGAGGCGGCGGAGACGGCTGACGGGACTGAGTTGGACGAGGAGGAGTGGCCTGAGGTTGTGCCGGACTTGGAGGAGGAGTGGACGTCTGACGCTGTGGCGGACTTGGAGGAGGAGGATTGTCCTGACACTTTGCCGGACTTGGAGGAGGAGGAGTGGCCTGACACTTTGCCGGACTTGGTGGACTTGCAGGAGCGGGAGTCTGCTGACTCGGTGGCGGACTTCGACGAGGACTCGGCTGACGCGGTGTCGGTGGCCTTGGAAAGATGATGCAATCCTTTTTCCATAGGATGATACGATGTTTGGCCTCTCCGAGAAAGCGCTCGCCGTCACCTCCAGCAATGTCAAGCTGTAGCCCCGAATATGGTGGGTCCACCACCTCATCAACCAAGACACGAGCATAGCCCGCTGGAATCGGGTTGCAATGGAAGGTTGTCTCGGGGGGATTTGTGAAAGCACAGCCGTCCGCCACCTTCATGGATATGTTCTTCATTTTGACGTGTAGCTCGCAGTTAGTGTTCTCCGTGATGTCATCCACGGGGTATCTACCCAGCATTGCGTCGTCCGGGACGGAACCCACGCTGCTTCTCGGCATGGATGGGCCGGTGCTATCCAATGCTGGATCATCCGCTAGCTGCTGCAGCTGCTGAGACCCCCTTTGATGGGTAAGTGAGTCGATCTGCTCCTGCTGCCACTGGAATTTGACCGCCAATTCCGCTTGACTTGCTTCTAGGCCTTGAAGGCGTTCATAGTCCCGCTTCCTCTGCTCCTCCTCCATCTTCCTCTTCTTCTCCTCCGCAATCTTCTTTCTCGCACGGGTTCTGTAGTCGTTGTTCCAGTCTGAAAACCCCTCATACCACGGCATAGCGCCCTTGCCTCGTGTTCTTCCCGGGTGTTCAGGATTTCCCAGGGCACGCGTAAGCTCGTCGTTCTCTCTGTTGGGCTGGAACACCCCCGTTCGTGCCTCTTCTATTGCAACAAGTATCGCATCGTCGGCTCCCTTCAGACTTGCCCTCGTCGAAACATTGCCTGTCTCCAGGTCCAACTCCCCCCCATGCGCATAGAACCAAGTCCTGACCCTGGGGGGGGCCAGCTCTTAGTAGCCGGAGTGACACCTGCATCCTCCATCTCTTTCTCAGACTTATCCCACTTAGGCATTGCCACCGCATAGCCACCTGGCCCCAGCTTATGGAACTTATCCTTTTTTTCGGCATTCTTCTTGTTTATTCTCGACCGTTCCTTAGCTAATTCCGAATCCTTGAATTTCACGAAATCGTCCCAATGATCACGTTGGTTCTCCAGTGTTCCCTTGAATACTGGAGTCTTCCTTCCTCCCTTGACGTACTTGTTCCATTCACGATTCTTGTAGTTCTTGAATGCAGTCGCCATCATCCTAAGAGCAGCCTCCTTGACTTTCTGCACATCTGCTTCTGTGAAATGATCTGGTAGGGTGAAATGTTCCATGAGAGTATCCCAAAGCAGATCTTTTTGATTCTTGTCGACAAAAGTAACATCTGGACGTGGCTTTGCTGGCGCTCTCCATTCTTGAAGTTTGATCGGGAGTTGGTCCTTCACAAGAACTCCGCACTGACGAACGAACTTGTCCGCAATCTTCTTAGGCGCTAATGGTTTGCCAGTAGGGCCGCATGCCTCGATATTGTACTTTACGCCCGGCTTCAACTTTTTGTTCGGGCCTCGTTTCGTCATTTTGCCTGAAGATTTGCTCGATCCGGATGGCTGAAAGAACAAAGATCGATTCGTTAATATATCTTCAAGTCATTTAAAACATGTGATGATCACCAGATGCCTGCTTATATAAATATATATACCTCGCCGGTGTTTGTTGTTTCAGGATCAACATGTTCTTCGTCATCGTCATAATCATAGTTCATGACTTCATCAATTTCGTCGTCGCGATCGAATATCATATCACCCTCTCCGGTGTTGTTTAGAAATTCGGAGCCGTCATAATCTTCTTCATTCTGATTATCATCTGGCCCGCGTATCATATCGAACATGGTCTGTTCTCCCTCTCTGTCGGTATTGTCTGCCATAGCTTTTGTTTAACTAATCCAAAAGAAATATAAAACAATTTAGTATTCAAATTACATCGTCTCGAATAATAGATATAATCTCGAATACATCGTCTAGAATAATAGATATAATCTCGAATACATCGTCTCGAATAATATATAATATTGAATAGTACATCACTGGCTATTAGCTAATAAAGATCGAATACTACAGAAGAATCTAGGACACTCGCGGTTCCTCCGGCGCGGGCGGTGGACACCCAAAGAGAAGGAACCCTCACAGGATCATAGCTGAAGTGAGATCCCCGAAGATACTGCCACGTATTGGAGAACCTGCCGCCCTCTAACGCAACCATGTAGCGATGGACGTGCTCGTCCTCCTCCCTGACACGGCGACGTACCACCTCCGGCGGGGCCGGGTCCCTCCGCACCGAAACTGGCCCACGCGAACGCCACCAAACGAGATCAGGGTCGACGACGGGACCCGCGGCCGGGTTCCTCATCAAGTGGCACGCCCCTCCAAGCAGCACCTCCCAGTGCCAGCCCGGCGGAGCCCAGTCCCGGACATGGGTCGGCTGGACGTCGTCGCGGACGGGTCGACGGCGAGGATGCGGGCCGGGCATCGTCGAGAACAAATACTAGCTATATGCCCGCAAAAAGTAACATTTTTTTAATGATTGGATTTTGATAACTAAAATTTCTAACATTTTATATAACACTAATTATGCTAATCTAAATAATCTAAATAACACTAAAATTTCTAACATTTCTAACATTTCTATATAACACTAATTTCTAACATTTCTATATAACACTAATTTCTAACTGATTAAGCACTAATTATATCCATCTAACAAGCATTCATACATATATAATAGTGAAAAAATAATAATCTAAATAATCTAAACTAATTAAACACTAATTATCTAAACTAATTAAACATACAAAATAATAATCTAAATAATCTAAACTAATTAAAGACTAATTATCTAAACTAATTAAACATGCTTGTATGTGTGTGTGTGTACGAGCTCGGGGCTGGAGGGCTCACAGCGGGCGACGACGACGGCGAGGCGACGGCCGGGGCGGCGACGGCGGGGACGGCGCGACGGGGACGGGGACGGTGCGACGGGGACGGCGCGATGGGGACGGGCCCGGGGCGGCGACGGAGACGAGGGCGGCGACGGGGACGGGGGCGGCGACGGGGACGGGTGCGGCGACGGAGACGAGCGGCGACGTCGGAGACGATCGAGGGCGGCGGTGACGGCGACGAAGACGACGGAACAGAGGAAGAAAAACAGAGGGAAACTGAAATTTTCGTAGCAGTTGTATATATAGAGGGCACCTTTAGTACCGGTTGGAGCCACCAACCGGTACTAAAGGCCTGTTTTGGCCAGGCCAAGCGGCGGGAAGCGACCCCCTTTAGTACCGGGTGGTGGCACAAACCGGTACTAAAGGCCCCCCCTTTAGTACCGGTTTGTGCCACGACCCGGTACTAAAGGTGGTGCGCTGGCGCAGGTGCGGTGCGGAAGTTTAGTCCCACCTCGCTAGTCGAGGGGCTACCGCACTGGTTTATAAGCCCCAGTGCGGTAGCTCTCTCGAGCTCCTCTCCTAATCAGGCCTACTGGGCCTACCTGTCCTCCTCGCCTTGTGGGCCTACTGGGCCTTCGCGGGCCTGCATCCTGGCCCAACGAAAGGTTGTGTCGCTAGTCGTATGCAGGCCGCTTTGGCCCAGTAGGCGGGCTTTTTTTCTTAATTTTTTTGCTTTATTTTTTTGTTTTATTTATTTTTGAGTTGTTTTTTGCTGTATTTAGAGTTTCTTTGTGAATATTTTTGCTTTAGGTACAAAAAATTACAAACTTTCTGTTAGTGCCGGTAGATTTCAAATTTGAATAGTTTAAATTTTGAATTATTTGAAATTTGTGTGAATCACTAGTTTGTGAATAACTTAACTTTGAAAAAAGTTTTTTCAGTGATTCTTTTTTCTTATGTTTAATATTAGTGTGTTTTATCATTATATTCAATTTAGTAATGCTTAGGTTATTTAAAAAATGAAATGCCTTTGTAACAGTTCAGTTTTCGTCGGAAACCCTGATACTTCGAAAGAGATTGTCCATTTTGTACACGAAGTGCATCCAGTTTTTGCCGTAACCCTCTCTACTTTCTTGCACATGCTATTTGTATGAAATTATGATACCATGCCAACTTTCAACCTTTTCTGAGTTCATTTGAATTGCTTTTCAATTTCAGGGTCATTTAGCTGGAAAAAAATCAGTAAATGCATGAAAAGAATTTGTTTGCACATAAAATTTCTTCGCGTTTCAAATGCCAAAACACATAACTACCCTAACTATTACAGACATTCCCTCCTGGGTGTGAAACACAGAAGAAAGTGATGATAGTGAAGCCGATCACATCCCAGATCTTTGGGTGTGAAACTTTTTCTTCGCGTGTGTCCCTTTGCGCCGTAACCATGGAAAATCTTCATCATTTAACGGGATGCTCGGGTCAATATTCACTGTGAATGGAGCAATTTCATCAAACTTTTCATAATCTTCTGACTTGTCTGTCTTGTCATCCACTCCCACGATGTTTCTCTTCCCAGAAAGAACTATGTGCCGCTTTGGCTCATCGTACGATGCATTCGCTTCCTTATCTTTTCTTTTTCTTGGCTTGGTAGACATGTCCTTCACATAGAAAACCTGTGCCACATCATTGGCTAGGACGAATGGTTCGTCTGCATACGCAAGATTGTTGAGATCCACTGTTGTCATTCCGTACTGCGGGTCTTCCGTTACCCCGCCTCGTGTCATATTGACCCATTTGCACCGAAACAAAGGGACCTTTAAACCACGTCGATAGTCAAGTTCCCATATGTCCTGTATATAACCATAATATGTTTCCTTTCCCGTCTTGGTTTCTGCATCAAAGCGGACACCACTGTTTTGGTTGGTGCTCTTCTTATCTTGGGCGATCGTGTAAAATGTATTACCATTTATCTCGTACCCTTTGAAAGTCATTATATTCGAAGATGGTAACTGGGACAGCAAGTACAGGTCATCTTCAATAGAGGTGTCATGCATGGTACGTGTCTGCAACCAGTTGGCGAAACTCCTGGTTTGTTCACGTGTAATCCAGTCATCAGACCGCTCCGGGTGTTTGGAGCGTAGCAAATTCTTGTGTTCATCCATATACGGAGCCACCAAGGTGGAATTCTGTAGAACTGTGTAGTGTGCTTCAGTGAGAGAATGTCCGTCCATACATATTATTTGTTCCCCTCCTAGCGTGCCTTTTCCATCCAGTCTGCCCTTATGCCGCGATTCAGGAACACCAATCGGCTTAAGGTCAGGAATAAAGTCAATACAAAACTCAATGACCTCCTCATTTTGATGGCCCTTGGAGATGCTTCCTTCTGGCCTAGCACGGTTATGAACATATTTCTTTAAGACTCCCATGAACCTCTCAAAGGGGAACATATTGTGTAGAAATACAGGACCCAAAACGTTAATCTCTTCGCATAGGTGAACTAGGACGTGCGTCATGATGTTGAAGAAGGATGGTGGGAACACCAACTCGAAACTGACAAGACATTGCACCAAATCATTCTGTAACCTTGGTATGATTTCTGGATCGATTACCTTCTGAGAGATTGCATTGAGAAATGCACATAGCTTCACAATGGCTAATCGAACGTTTTCCGGTAGAAGCCCCCTCAATGCAACCGGAAGCAGTTGCGTCATAATCACGTGGCAGTCATGAGACTTTAGGTTCTGGAACTTTTTCTCTGCCATGTTTATTATTCCCTTTATATTCGACGAGAAGCCAGACGGTACCTTAATACTGAGCAGGCATTCAAAGAAGATTTCCTTCTCTTCTTTGGTAAGAGCGTAGCTTGCATGACCCTGATGTATGCCGTCTTCTCCGTGCATACGTTGCTGGTCCTCCCGTGCCTCAGGTGTATCTTTTGTCTTCCCATACACGCCCAAGAAGCCAAGCAGGGTCACGCAAAGATTCTTCGTCACGTGCATCACGTCGATTGCGGAGCGGACCTCTAGGTCTTTCCAATATGGCAGGTCCCAAAATATAGATTTCTTCTTCCACATGGGTGCGCGTCCGTCCGCGTCCTTCGGAACAGGTTGTCCGCCAGGACCCTTTCCAAATATCACCTTCAAATCCTTGACCATATCATGTACATCAGCACCAGTACGGTGGCGAGGCTTCGTCCGGTGATCCGCCTCACCTTTGAAATGCTTGCCTTTCTTTCTTACGGGATGCCTGCTCGGAAGAAATCGACGATGTCCCAGGTACACATTCTTCTTACAACTATTCAAATATATACTGTCGGTATCATCCAAACAGTGCGTGCATCCGCGGTATCCCTTGTTTGTCTGTCCTGAAAGGTTACTGAGAGCAGGCCAATCATTGATGGTCACGAACAGCAACGCCTTTAGGTCAAATTCTTCCCCCATGTGCTCATCCCACGCACGTACACCTGTTCCATTCCACAGTTGTAAGAGTTCTTCAACTAATGGCCTTAGGTACACATCAATGTCGTTGCCGGGTTGCTTAGGGCCTTGGATGAGCACTGGCATCATAATGAACTTCCGCTTCATGCACAACCAAGGAGGAAGGTTATACAAACATAGAGTCACAGGCCAGGTGCTATGGTTGCTGCTCTGCTCCCCAAAAGGATTAATGCCATCTGCGCTTAGACCAAACCATACGCTCCTTGCGTCATCTGCAAACTCCTTCCCGTACTTTCTTTCGATTTTTCTCCACTGCGACCCGTCAGCGGGTACTCTCAACTTTCCGTCTTTCTTACGGTCTTCTCTGTGCCATCGCATCGCCTTGGCATGCTCTTTGTTTTGGAACAAACGTTTCAACCGTGGTATTATAGGAGAATACCACATCACCTTGGCAGGAATCTTCTTCCTGGGGCGCTCGCCCTCGACATCACCAGGCTCATCGCGGCTGATCTTATAGCGCAATGCACCACATACCGGGCAAGCGTTCAAATCCTCGTACTCACCGCGGTAGAGGATGCAATCATTAGGGCATGCATGTATCTTCTGCACCTCTAACCCTAGAGGGCAGACAGCCTTCTTTGCTTCGTACGTACTCTCGGGCAATTCGTTGTCCTTTGGAAGCATATCCTTTATCATTACCAGCAACTTTCCAAATCCCTTGTCAGATACACCATTCTCTGCCTTCCATTGCAGCAATTCTAGTGTGGTGCCCAGCTTTTTCTTGTCACCTACGCAATTCGGGTACAACAATTTTTTGTGATCCTCTAACATGCGCTGCAACTTCTTCTTCTCCAAATCACTTGCGCAGTTTCTCTTTGCATCGGCAATGGCCCGACCTAGATCATCAACGGGCTCATCTGATGCCTCTTCTTCAGCTTCTTCCCGCATTGCCGGCTCAGCTTCTTCCCGCATTACCGGCTCAGCTTCTTCCCCCATTGTTGTATCATCGTATTCAGGGAACCCATGGCCAGGATAGCTGTCGTCGTCCTCTTCTTCTTCATTGTCTTCCATCATAACCCCTCTTTCTCCGTGCTTGGTCCAAACATTATAGTGGGGCATGAAACCGGACTCAAACAGGTGGACGTGAATGGTTCTTGACGTAGAGTAATTGCGACCATTCTTACAGCCAGCACATGGACAAGGCATAAAACCATCCGCCCGCTTGTTTGCCTCAGCCGCAAGCAGAAAAGTATGCACGCCCTCAACGAACTGGGGAGAGCATCGGTCATCGTACATCCATTGCCGGCTCATCTTCATTACACAACACCGAATAGACCAAATTAATACAAGTTCATACATAAAGTTCATACAACACTTAAATGCAACAAACAAATAACTCTCTAGCTAAAGCATTTAAATGCAACAACAAATGCGATCAAGATCGCAACTAAGGTAACAATTGATCCAACAGCATAATGATACCAAGCCTCACTATCGAT